>NC_134271.1:129352438-129437438 GCF_031893055.1 Leptodactylus fuscus
GGCCGAGCTCATGCCGTCTGCTAACGTCTCCTCTAACATCTGCTTTACTAACATGTTATATACACAAAATTGCTTCTTGTTCTACAAGGTTACAGACACTGTGCCTTCTATTATTTTAGTACCTCTGCTACCTGTGGCCTACAGGCCCTCCATTATTTTAGTACCTCTGCTACCTGTGGCCTACAGGCCCTCCATTATTTTAGTACCTCTGCTACCTGTGGCCTACAGGCCCTCCATTATTTTAGTACCTCTGCTACCTTTGGCCTACAGGCCCTCCATTATTTTAGTACCTCTGCTACCTGTGGCCTACAGGCCCTCCATTATTTTAGTACCTCTTCTACCTTTGGCCTACAGGCCCTCCATTATTTTAGTACCTCTGCTACCTGTGACCTACAGGCCCTCCATTATTTTAGTACCTCTGCTACCTGTGGCCTACAGGCCCTCCATTATTTTAGTACCTCTGCTACCTTTGGCCTACAGGCCCTCCATTATATTAGTACCTCTGCTACCTGTGGCCCACAGGCCCTCCATTATTTTAGTACCTCTGCTACCTTTGGCCTACAGGCCCTCCATTATTTTAGTACCTCTGCTACCTTTGGCCTACAGGCCCTCCATTATTTTAGTACCTCTGCTACCTGTGGCCCACAGGCCCTCCATTATTTTAGTACCTCTGCTACCTTTGGCCTACAGGCCCTCCATTATTTTAGTACCTCTGCTTCCTGTGACCTACAGGCCTTCCATTACTTTTGTACCTCTGCTACCTGTGGCCTACAGGCCCTCCATTATTGTAGTACCTCTGCTACCTGTGGCCTACAGGCCCTCCATTATTTTAGTACCTCTGCTACCTGTGGCCTACAGGCCCTCCATTATTTTAGTACCTCTTCTACCTTTGGCCTACAGGCCCTCCATTATTTTAGTACCTCTGCTACCTGTGACCTACAGGCCCTCCATTATTTTAGTACCTCTGCTACCTGTGGCCTACAGGCCCTCCATTATTTTAGTACCTCTGCTACCTTTGGCCTACAGGCCCTCCATTATATTAGTACCTCTGCTACCTGTGGCCCACAGGCCCTCCATTATTTTAGTACCTCTGCTACCTTTGGCCTACAGGCCCTCCATTATTTTAGTACCTCTGCTACCTTTGGCCTACAGGCCCTCCATTATTTTAGTACCTCTGCTACCTGTGGCCCACAGGCCCTCCATTATTTTAGTACCTCTGCTACCTTTGGCCTACAGGCCCTCCATTATTTTAGTACCTCTGCTTCCTGTGACCTACAGGCCTTCCATTACTTTTGTACCTCTGCTACCTGTGGCCTACAGGCCCTCCATTATTGTAGTACCTCTGCTACCTGTGGCCTACAGGCCCTCCATTATTTTAGTACCTCTGCTACCTGTGGCCTACAGGCCCTCCATTATTTTAGTACCTCTGCTACCTTTGGCCTACAGGCCCTCCATTATTTTAGTACCTCTGCTACCTGTGGCCTACAGGCCCTCCATTATTTTAGTACCTCTGCTACCTGTGGCCTACAGGCCCTCCATTATTTTAGTACCTCTGCTACCTGTGGCCCACAGGCCCTCCATTATTTTAGTACCTCTTCTCCCTGTCGCCTACAGGCCCTCCATTATTTTAGTACCTCTGCTACCTGTGGCCTACAGGCTCTCCAGGCCCTCCAGGCTGTGTTCCGGCTGCATCCATTCATTCCTATGGGTCCTAGCTAACATGGTTAGCGTTTCCCACAATGCGTGGCCAGTAGCAAAGCAATGTGGGAAATAACCTCCGACCTCGATCCCGCCTAAAAAGATCGGGATCAGAATTCCGATCGCGATCTTGAAATTTACTCGATCGCCGATTGGAAAGAAAGAAATTGCAACGGAATGGACACTTGAGAAAGGGATGGCTCTAATCCCGAAACGCGTTGTGTACTTGTAAAGCTGAATAAAATACTGGTGTGAGGGTAAGCGCGGATCTGATTTCTTTCTTTCCATATTTATATACTGTGGATTGGATGGTCCCCATTACTTAGCCACAAATCTCTAACACAGTGACAGCCACAAATCTCTAACACAGTGACAGCCACAAATCTCTAACACAGTGACAACCACAAATCTCTAACACAGTGACAACCACAAATCTCTAACACAGTGACAGCCACAAATCTCTAACACAGTGACAACCACAAATCTTAACACAATGACTGCCACAAATCTCTAACACAGTGACAGCCACAAATCTCTAACACAGTGACAACCACATATCTCTAACACAGTGACAGCCACAAATCTCTAACACAGTGACAGACACAAACCTCTAACACAGTGACAACCACACATCTCTAACATAGTGACAGCCACAAATCTCTAACACAGTGACAGACACAAACCTCTAACACAGTGACAACCACACATCTCTAACATAGTGACAGCCACAAATCTCTAACACAGTGACAGCCGCAAATCTCTAACACAGTGACAACCACAAATCTCTAACACAGTGACAGCACAAATCACTAACACAGTGACAGCCACAAATTTTAACACAATGACAGACACAAATCTCTAACAGTGACAGCCACAACTCTCTAACACAGTGACTGTAATGTGGGTTTGTAGGATTTCTGTTACATGACTCTTCATTTTTTTATACTCTAAATATATATTTGTAGGGGAAGTGAAAAAAAAATCAAGAAACATTGATATTCACTTTCCCTCACCTCTTGTGGGTCTCCTCACGATGTCCGACACTCATACTTGCACTCCCGATACTGTCATGTGCCCGAGGTCATATCTTTTTTTTTTTTAATATAGATTGTGAGCCCCCATATAGGGATCACAATGTACATTTTTTTTCCCTATCAGTATGTCTTTGTAGAATGGGAGGAAATCCATGCAAACGCGGGGAGAACATACAAATTACTTGCAGATGTTGTTCCTGGTGGGATTTAAACCCAGGACTCCAGTGCTGCAAGGCTGCAGTGCTAACCACTATGCCACCATGTTGCCCCATATACTTTTCAATAGCAATTCAGAAAAACGGGAGGGGGGGGGGGGTTTCAAAAACGAGGCTGTTCAGGCATATGTTTATCTAAAAACCAGAAAATCTAATGATAGAGCCCCTTTAATTTATACTAAATGAACACAAAAAATTCTATATAAAATATTCCAACCAGCTGGGTAATTCCTATGGACTAGTACAATGCTGGCAGATGATGGCAAACCGTCCGTCATTTACGGTTTGGGATTGACGTTGATTTCTCTTGTTATGACTTTTGCATGGATGTTTTACCTTGTAAGTTAAACCTAAGAATAGTAATATGGATCAGCTGCTTAATAGGTACCAGATGACCAAAGATCTTCAGAGATAGAGCAGCCATGCATCAAATAACTGACGTATAGATGTCGCCGGTGACGTCCTACGGATTGATCAGTATAGTAAGTATGATCATTCACCGCAATTACATAAGATTGCATTGGGTTCATTAGCAGACATCATTCGCTCTGTACCTTCCTATAGCAGATGATTCAGCAGACACTATGTCAAAACTATTTCTTGTCAAAAATCACTTACTGCTGCTTCAGGCTATTTTCTGGTTCAAGAAATCGTGTACCCTTCACCTTCCTGTCTATGATGTGGTTTTCAGTCACCCACTTATGCAATGCTTGACGCATGTAGATGTCATCGTTTAATCACCCAAGATCCCCTGCACCCTATTCCTTAATCTCCGGGTGTCACACGCAAGACAGATACACAAGATGCAACGCAATATTTTCATATACAGTGTCCGGAAGATTGCAAAAAACATAGAGCACAGGGCACAGGAAACATGGGCAAAGGAAAGGCACAAAGGTCAATATTAAGACATGTCAGTAACTCATCTTACCTTTTGGTGAACTGGAATTTTTAGATAGTTTTTCTTATAAGTTTTGCATATATAATACTGCCATATAGTATGAAAATAAGATGCAACCTCCAGGGTCAAATTATGGATTTCAATTGTATAGAGTAGAGATGAGTGAACAGTAAAATGTCCGGGGTTCGATATTCGATATTCGTTTTGAGTAGCCCCTCAATATTCGACTACTCGAATTGAATATCGAACCCTATTATACTCTATGAGGGGAAAATGCTCGTTTCAGGGGTAGGCAACGCTCGATCAAATTATACTTACCAAGTCCACGAGTGAGGGTCGGGCTGGATCCTCCGAGAAGTCTTCTCCGTGCAGCTTCCCCGCGGCGTCTTCCGGCTCTGAATTCACTCTGCCAGGCATCGGGCCTGGGCAGAGCTGACTGCGCATGTCCACACCACAAGCAGACATGCGCAGTCGGCTCTGCCCAGGCCCGATGCCCGGCAGAGTGAATTCAGAGCCGGAAGACGCCGCGGGGAAGCTGCACGGAGAAGACTTCTAAAGGTAGGAGAAGAACCAGTGTTGATTGTCCAACTGTATAGCATTCGGCCAATCAATGCTGGTTCTGCATCGAACTTTTCCATTTGAATAGCGAGTGGTACTCGATCGAGTACGAGTATTTTGAATACCGTAGTATTCGATCGAATACCTACTCGTTCGAATACTACTCGCTCATCTCTAGTATAGAGCAGTCTTTGTATTGGGCGCCCCAAGTTTTAAAGTGGTATTACATGAAAAGCTAGAAAATGTCAGATCATTGCTCATTCTGCACCAGCCTACTTACACAGAGCTTATGTACCACGAATGATTGAAACCAATGGGAGGCTTATTCAAGGCGGGTCTCATAGTCTGGGAGTCCTTCGTGTGTTTTTTGGCAAACTCTATGCGGGCTTTCATATGTCCTGCACTGAGGAGAGGCTTCCTTCGGGCTACTCTGCCACAAAGCCCCGACTGGTGGAGTGATAGGTGACTTTGTGGAACTTTCTCCCATCTCCCTACTGAATCTCTGGATCTCAGCCACAGTGATCTTTGGGTTCTTCTTTACCTCTCTCACCAAGACTCTTCTCCCACGATTGCTCAGCTTGGCTGGATGGCCAAGTATAGGAAGAGTTCTGGTCATCCCAAACTTCTTCCATTTCAGGATTATGGAGGCCGCTGTGCTCTTAGGAACCTTGAGTGCTGCAGAAATTGTTTTGCAACCTTGGTCAGATCTGTGTCTTGCCACAATTCTGTCTCTGAGCTCCTTGGGCAGTTCCTTTGACCTCATGATTCTCACTTGCTCTGACATACACAGTGAGCTGTGAGGTCTTATATAGACTGGGGCGCGCCTTTCCTTATCAAGTCCAATCAGTTTAATTAAACACAACTGGACACCAATGAAAGAGTAGAACCATCTCAAGGAGGATCAGAAGGAAACGGACAGTACGTGAGTTAAATATGAGTGTCACTGCAAAGGCTCGGAATACTTATGACCATGTGATATTTCAGTTTTTCTTTTTTAATAAATTTGCAAAAATATCTACATTTCTGTTTTTTTCTGTCAAGATGGGGTGCTGAGTGTACATTAATGAGAAATAAAATGAACTTTTTTGATTTTAGCAAATGGCTGCAATGAAACAAAGAGTGAAAAATTTAAAGGGGTCTGAATACTTTCCATAAATCATAACATAAATACAGGACAAGGACCAAATCCAGCACAGAAATACAGAACTAGAGCCTTGCACAATACTAAATTAAAGTTAGATTAATTCTGCCAGGTGAGTTTCTACCAGGCTTTCAGTACAGCCTGAAAAAGGGCATAAAGCATGCTATGCCCCTCGAAAATAGTGATGTTGTACATGGCATTACACATTGTGCCCCCTATGTATAATGGAATCATACTCTATGCCTCCTAAAAGCAATGCCCACTGAATGTAATGGCCCAAAGATTAGTTTGGGGCCAAAGTTGTTTGGATAGATCTGGAAGTGGAATTATTATACTCTGGGGTCTCTTCAGACCCCATAGTATAAGAGGTCGAGGCCCAGGGAAGGTTTAGAAAAATAAGAAACCTTTATATTCACCTCTTCTTGGCCTCCTCATGACTTTCTGTGTTCTCGTTTGGTTCTCCTCTGGCCTCTTCCGGCCGCCTGGGTGATGTCATGCACCTGGGGTCAAACGGGGTGTGCCGAGACTACAATCATTGTAAATCTCAGTGGCTTAACTACCATAGAGGCAGTGGAGGCGGCTGCCACAGGGCCCAGGCAATTAGGGGGCCCGGTGACAGCCGCTACCGCTGCGTTTTTTTTTTTTTTTTTTAATAGGCCGTTATGGGCCCTATTCACCTGCCGATCCTGGCTGGGCCGGGATCGGTAAGTGACACCGTGGGCCCCACGAAGACTATCATTATACTCGGGGGTCTTTGCACACCCCAAGTATAATGATCGGAGGCCCGAGAGAGGTAAGGGAATGTAAAAAACACTGTTACTTACCTCTTCACGATCCTGCCAGGCCTCCGTCCTACTTGTCTGACGTCTCTGACGTCACATGAACCCAGCCTGCTGCCCGGGTCATGTGACGTCCGACGTCATAGAAGAGGGCCGACAGCGGACAAGACAGCGTAGGAGCCGGGGGACAGGTAAGTAACAGTAATTTTTTATGTTTTTATTCCTCTGGGTCTCCAATTATTATACTCTGGGGTCTGAAAAGACCCCAGAGTATAATAATTGTTTATGGGTGTCCACTATGGGCTATAATACTGTGTGCAGGGGCCACTATGGGGGATAATACTGTGTGCAGGGGCCACTATGGGGGATAATACTGTGTGCAGGGGCCACTATGGGGGATAATACTGTGTGCAGGGGCCACTATGGGGGATAATACTGTGTGCAGGGGGCACTGTGGGGCATACTAGTATGTGCAGGGGACACTATGGGGACATAATACTGTGTGCAGGGGTCACTATGGGCTATAATACTGTGTGTAGGGGCCACTGTGGGGAATACTAGTATGTGCAGGGGACACTATGGGGCATAATACTGTGTGCAGGGGCCACTATGGGGCATAATAGTATGTGCAGGGGGCCACTATGGGGGATAATACTGTTTGCAGGGGCCACTATGGGCTATAATACTGTGTGTAGGGGCCACTGTGGGGAATACTAGTATGTGCAGGGGACACTATGGGCTATAATACTGTGTGCAGGGGACACTATGGGCTATAATACTGTGCAGGGGCCACTATGGGGGATAATACTGTTTGCAGGGGGCACTATGGGGCATAATACTGTGTGCAGGGGCCACTATGGGGCATAATACTGTGTGCAGGGGCCACTATGGGACATAATACTGTGTGCAGGGGCCACTATGGGGGATAATACTGTGTGCAGGGTCCACTATGGGGGATAACACTGTGTGCAGGGGCCACTATGGGGCATTATACTGTGTGCAGAAGCCACTATGGGGGATAACACTGTGTGCAGGGGACACTATGGGCTATAATACTGTGTGCAGGGCCACTATGGGACATAATACTGTGTGCAGGGGCCACTAAGGGACATAATACTGTGTGCAGGGCTTACTAAGGGACATAATAGAGTGCGGAGGAGGGGGTCGATTGAGGTCTTCGGCGTCAGTGTCGGTTGGGGGGGGGGGGGCATGTCAAAAGTTCACCACGGGGCCCCGCCATTCCTAGATACGCCACTGGTAAATCTGGTTTGTAGGTCGAACCCAAAACTGCTGAAAAAATTGGGTCATATCTGGTTTGATCCAAATCTGTTTGCTGTTGTTACAATTAGCTGATGGAACAAAATGATCATTAGTATGATGTAAAGAAGGCAACTCCCAAATAATGGTAGCTCACGTATACAGTATACATCTGTCTGAGTTAAAGCTGTTATGGAAAAATCCATATCTGTGCCCATGTGCAGTCTGGAAGACTGGAACATATGGAAAGTGTATCCATCAGTGTACATCGGTTTATTTTATGAGTGCGTGTGGTACTATCTGTACATTTTTTTGGTAGATCTAAAAAATTTGGCCAAATGTATTTGATTAAACAGATTGCTTACATTTGTGCCCTTCAGAAATGAAAACCTTTCAAATAACTGATACCAGAAAAATCTACCATAATAAAAAAAAAATCGTAGCCTGAACTTTTGACATTCATTCAATACCTACCAAAGCATATCGGAGTCTTACGACATATGCTATATACAAATTGATAGGTTGTTCCGTATTTGTCAAGGTTAAGTTAATGTAACTCCGTCCAGAAAATATTCTTTATATCCCCAATATGGAGACGTAGACCACCCCTAGTGATCTGCCTGATGTTAGGGAATGATGTGGAATACATGCCAGCTCATGTAAATATACAATGGACTAGTGGAGCCATTCACGTATGTATCAATCCATATGGAATTTCAACATTGTTTATGGAGACGAGCGTGTTATTAAAAGTGAAGGTCACGCTAATATGGTGGGTAATATGAAAAATGATATTTCCTAAGACATTTTCCAAGGAAATTAAATTTCACGTTATATTAAAGAACAGGAGAAATGTATTTTATATACTGTTTATACTGTAGGCTCCAAATGTATAAAATAACCATGTGTGGTCGGAATTACCTTTCTTAGGAGTAGGGCAAAAGTTTTGTTTTCCATCTATACCACTCATCTACGGGTATCAAAAGCCAAGGAGTAAAGAAAGATAGGAACTGTCTGTAGAACCCAAGATGTTATTGACCTTGGCTGTGATGTCTCAGCTTTTGTCTTCTGACTTTTCTGTTGCGCTTCTTGTCTGACCTCTAATCTTGCTCTGTGTTTACCCCTGGACGTTACTTTCCCATGTTGGACCTCTGGTGTGGTTATCTCTGATCATAGTTATCATGGAGACTTCAATCTTCAGAATATCTACACCTCTGTCAAGGAGATAAGACTGAAGACAATGGCTCGCTGTAGATGACCCTAAATATTAGACTTAGTTCAGCCATATCTGCTAATTCCATGGGACTGTCCGATCATCTAATGTGCACGAAATGCTCGGTCAACATTGGTTTGACATTGGCTAGGGAAGAAAGGATTGGAAACTTTGGATTTCAACATTCCCGATCCTTTGCTCTCAACTGAGATAAGACAAGTGGTGTCTGAACAGCAACTAATCCCCCTTTTCCTGTTGAAAACCTCTAAACATAAGTAAATAGATGTAGCAGAGAGCAAAACAACTTTTGTTGCCTTACCGAATGTTTCATTAACTATTGCCTTATAATGGAGTATGAGGGCTGAGGCAGGACAAGGGGATATCTCCATTATTATTCCACCTAGAACAGTGGTTCTGGTGTTATACACTATCTACCAATAAGTATTTGCAAACCCAGTAAAGTTCTGCGGAGGTGGAGCTATGGTCTGGGGGTCTTTCTTCTGGTATTGACTGGGACCCTTGGTCCCAGTGTATGGTAAATTCAATGCCTACGCCTACTGCACTATTTTAGATATCAGTGTGCTACGTACATTATAGCGATTCTATGGGTTGAACCAATGTTACTTCCAGTGGCATAACTACCGTGTTAGCAATGGTAGTGGCTGCTACAGGGCCAGGATCGGTAAGTGACATCGCGGACCCCACAAACACTATCATTATACTCAGGGGTCTTTGCAGACCCCCGAGTATAATGATTGGAGGCCCGGGAGAGGTAAGAAACATAAAAAACACTGTTACTTACCTCTCCACGATCCTGCCAGGCCTCCTTCCTAATTGTCTGACGTCTCTGACGTCACATGAACCCGGCCTGCATCCCGGGTCATGTGACGTCCAACGTCATTGAAGAAGGACGGCAGCTGAGGCCAAAAGCGTAGGAGCTGGGGGACAGGTAAGAAACAGCAGTTTTTTATGTTTTTATTCCCCCTGGTCTCCGATTATTATACTCTGGGGTCTGAAACATAAGAAATAATACTGTGTGCAGGGGCGACTATGGGACATAATACTGTGTGCAGGGGCGACTATGGGACATAATACTGTGTGCAGGGGCACTATGGGGCATAATACTGTGTGCAGGGGCGACTATGGGACATAATACTGTGTGCAGGGGCGACTATGGGACATAATACTGTGTGCAGGGGCCACTATGGGTATAATACTGTATGGAGGGGCCACTATGGGGCATAATACTGTGTGCAGGGGCCACTAAAGGATATAATACTATTGTTTATGGGTGTCTACAGTGGGATATAATAGTGTGTGCAGGGGCGACTATGGAACATAATACTGTGTGCAGGGGCGACTATGGGACATAATACTGTGTGCAGGGGCCACTATGGGTATAATACTGTATGGAGGGGCCACTAAAGGATACAATACTGTGTGCAGGGGCCACTAAGGGACATAATAGAGCGAGCAGGAATGCGGAGGAGGGGGTCGGTCGAGGTCTTCAGTGTCGGTGTCGGTTGAGGGGAGGCATGACAAAAGTTCGCCACGGAGCCCCGCCATTCCTAGTTACGCCACTGGTTACTTCCAAGATGACAAGGCCAGCTGTCATGTAGCGAGGTCTACCATGGCTTGGTACAGTGACAATCAGGTTAACCGACTGGACTGGCCTGCCCAGAGCCCAGACTTGAACCGTATCGAGCACCTCTGGGACGAGTTGGATCGCCGAACTAAGGGGTGCAGCAGCCAACCAAAATAGGTGAAAGAACTCTCCTGTCTTCTCCAAGCCGGATGGAATAAAATACCACTAGCCGTCATACAAGGACTTGTGGAAAGCCCCAGAGGGTTGAGGTTGTAATTGCCGCTCGTGCTGCTTGGACCACAGGTGTCCAAATACTTATTGGTAGACAGTGTATGAAAGCTGAGATTCTCATGTGATACCAAGGTCTAGCTATTAAAAAACAGAAGTCAGTACTCCAAAAATAGAAAAATAAGGGTAATATCAGAACCTTTTTTTGCAACATTTTGTAGCTGTTTTCCTTACATGGGGCCTTAAACCTTCTTTTGACTATGCAGGATAAGCTGCCATGTGTGTCCAGGAGGAGTAACACTATTTCTAGCCATTATACACCTTATATTCTATATGTTCCAGTTGTTTTCTACTCTTCGGGTTCTGTAGTTTGCTATCTAACTCGTAGGAATCTCACTTATTTAACATTTATCAGCCATCCTATATAATATACAGGAAACATTTTGCACGCTACTCTAGCTTGTGTACCCATGGATAGACACATAAAGAATCGTGCGGTCTTACAGTACAAGCCTGCTGGAATAATGGAGTACAGAATAATGACAGATCCTCAGAGATTAGGACGGTGCTATTCCTGTGCACCACATGATTGAAGGCATAATCAGGAAATATAGTCACTGTGTGCATTTCTAAAGAACGGCGCGGGCAGCCAGGTGCAAAGATATATGTTAGCTCTAGATAAAAAGGGAAAAACATTTGGGTAGAGGTGAAATGTATAAAGTGACTGGGCTAAAGTTCTGCCTTTGCCTTGCAAGTCAAGATTATTCTCAGTTATTTATCAAAATGAAAAGAAGTTTTACACTTGAATTGCTCAATAGGGGGCGCTGTTCCATTATCTTTTTCTTCTGTTTAGGCTAGGATCACATCTGCGATGGAGTTTCCCTAGGACACTCCGCTGCAGATTCTGTCTAAGGGCCCGTGCACACGATGTAACGCTGCAAAATCAAGCGCTGCAAAACAGAATCCCATTGAGTTCAATGGGTTCCGTCTTACGCGTGCTACACATTGAAATCAATGGGAGGCTTTTTAACCCATTGATTTCAATGTGTTACGCGCGTTAAATGGAACCCATTGAAGTCCATGATTCTGACACAAGTTTACGGTCAGAATCAACGCTGCGTTACAGCGTGTGCACGGGCTCTAAAATTTTCAGAGAGAAAAGTCCTGCACGGAGGACTTTCGCTCTGCCAAATTCAGTATAAAACCAATGGAAACCCGACAGACACCATTATAGTCAAATCAAATCAAATAAGCTTTATTGGCACGTCCAAATAGATATTTGGCATTGCCAAAGCTAGTAAAGTGTGTGGGGGGGGAGTTGGATTCGGGTGGGTGAGTGGTGGGTATGGGGGGGGTGGTTTGGTGTATAACAGTCCGTGGAGTCTCATCTTCCTCTTATTTGGTGACCGCTATATGAGGAGGTGGGGGGGGGATGGTTTGGGATATAACAGTCCGTGGAGTCTCATCTTCCTCTTAGTTGCTGATCGCTATATGGGGAGGTGGGGTGGGGCGGATGGTTTGGGATATAACAGTCCGTGGAGTCTCATCTTCCTCTTAGTTGCTGATCGCTATATGGGGAGGTGGGGTGGGGCGGATGGTTTGGGATATAACAGTCCGTGGAGTCTCATCTTCCTCTTGTTTGGTGACAGCTGAACACGTATTGGGCAGCGATCTCCACAGTGGCCTCTTCTTCTCCCAGTAAGATGTAGAGTTTCCTCTTCTCGTCTGCAGATATGAAGTCTGCGATGTGGGCAGAGAGTCTATAGTCTATGTGTTCCACTGGTATCTGTTTTTTTAACGGAGGGGCTATTCCTTTTTTGGGTCCCCATGTGAATCCGAATGACAAAGAAGTGAACACTAGTATGAGCTTAGCGTCACTAGTACTAAGTTTTAGGCAATAGGAACTTAGACTGGACAGTCTTATATTGCTCCAGATCTATCACAGTGACTGATGCTGGATGATGGATCTGGAGCATTTCTAGACTGGCTAACCATCTTTGAGTTGTCTATGCTCTATGCTCCGAAATTTTACCACCCTATTGGTGCACAGTTTGGCATCTTAAGCCATGACTCTTTCTTGAAAATAAAGAAATTAGAAAGTGTCTAAACAGTTAATAAATGTGGTGTCCAACATTCTCACTAGAGATGAGTGAACAGTAAAATGTTTGATATTCGATATTCGTTTCGAGCAGCCGCTCAATATTCGACTACTCGAATCAAATATCGAATCCTATTATACTCTATGGGGGAAAGATGCTCGTTTCAGGGGTAGGCAACATTCGATCAAATTACACTTACCAAGTGCATGACTGAGGGTCGGGCTGGATCCTCTGAGCAGTCTTCTCTGTGCAGTGTCCCCACGGCGTCTTCCGGCTCTGAATTCACTCTGCCAGGCATCGGGCCTGGGCAGAGCCGACTGCGCATGCCCGCACTACAAGAAAATGTACTGTAGTGTGGGCATGCGCAGTCGGCTCTGCCCAGGCCCGATGCCTGGCAGAGTGAATTCAGAGCTGGAAGACACCGCGGGGAGGCTGCACGGAGAAGACTTCTAAAGGTAGGAGAAGAACCAGGGTTGATTGGCCGACTGTATAGCATTTGGCCAATCAATGCTGGTTCTGCATCGAACTTTTACATTCGAATAGCGAGTGGTACTCGATCGAGTACAAGTATTTCGAATACCATAGTATTCTATCGAATACCAACTCGATCGAGTACTACTCGCTCATCTCTAATTCTCACATGTCCCAGTATCAACAGATCTGTAATGCTGATCCAGAGGAAGAAGTGGGAATTAGTGGGATATGTGACGCATGGGGTAGAAAGGGTTAAGATGGAGAGAAAAAGGGGGTCCTTGGAGGCAGTATGGTGTTATAATTGGTGGTTGAGAGATTTGGTGATTTACGATGCCCTTAGGTCACTGAGTGCAGCTAAGGGTAAAAGATGAAATGAAGATGGATAGAACACATTATGGTGATGGAAAACCCACACAAACACGGGGAGAACATACAAATTCCTTACCGATTTTGCCCTTGGCTGGACGTGTGCATGAAACGAGGCCTACAGCCAACTCATGTCACCAACCAAAGATGGAGAGAAAGCTCCCTGTCTGCGTCAATAGCTCCACTTCCGGATCCGGCACTGAATTTGAGACATCCATAAGGATTTTACAAGTATAATAATAAGATTACTTCACTTATATTTGGAGACTAATGACAAGCCCTTTTAACAACTCCCCAATGGTACAGGAGATGTCAGGTATTGAAATGTGGCGCCCACTTTGGAGCTGAGCCATAGTCCCCATAGCCCCCCACCTATCCGTTGTAATTGACAATCTGCCAATCCCAGCGGGTGGGGGCAGCGGCAGCCCATGAATAGTCGTGAATCATCTCTAGCAGAATGCCAGAGCTGTCATAAACTACTAGAACTTTAGTGACAGCTGAAATCTCTGAGGGCAGGTCCCAGATTTATGAAGATTTACCAAAAAGGACATTTCTGGGAGATTTTTTGAGTATTCCTGTGCAGATCAGAGACCGAAGGCCAAAAGGTTCCTTTGTCACTAATCGGATGGACACTAGTCACATGATTGTCTTTGGGGGGACGGGGACTCTTACTACATTTGCATCTAAGCCCAGGAGCCTCGTGTTAGACATCTGAAACATAATAATCATGCAAATCCTAATTGATCTCCATCTTTCTCTATACTTTTCAGCATCTTTATATGATTTTTTTTATTAGTTTCTGCTAAAGTTTTTTACTTTAGAATCTTAAGATGCTGCTTGGTATAAGGTGCGACCCCTGTGAACGATGCAAGGGAAGGTCGATGTGTTTTTCAAATTCAGTTCTGATAAATGTCTCCCCTGATGCTTCCGAGATACTGAAGTAGTCCAAGAAAGAAATAACTTATTCACAATGTACTCCCGGAGACAAAAACAAAAGTGAGGCCAACGCATTTGTAATATCTTTTACAGGTCAGGTTTCTATCAAAGGTCACTGAAATGAATAAAAAAACATTGGCCTATCACTGGTAGAAGTAGAGAATAACTACTAAATCCAGGGCTGGTGATACTTGTGTGATCATATAGCGGGCTCGGATAAATCCAGTCCTGATGATACTTGTGTGATCATATAGCGGGCTCGGGTAAATCCAGTCCTGATGATAGTTGTATGATCACATAGCGGGTTCAGATAAATCCAGGCCTGATGATAGTTATGTAATAATATAGCGGGCTCAGATAAATCCAGGCCTGATGATACTTGTGTGATCACATAGCGGGCTCAGATAAATCCAGGGCTGATGATACTTGTGTGATCACATAGCGGGCTCGGATAAATCCAGGCCTGATGATACTTGTATGATCACATAGCGGGCTCGGATAAATTCAGGCCCGATGATACTCGTGTGATAATATAGCGGGCTCAGATAAATCCAGGCCTGATGATACTTGTGTGATCACATAGCGGGCTCGGATAAATCCAGGGCCGATGATACTTGTGTGACCACATAGCGGGCTCGGATAAATCCAGGGCTGTGATAATTGTGTGATCATATAGCGGGCTCGGATAAATCCAGGGCTGATGATAGTTTTGTGATCATATAGCGGGCTCGGATAAATCCAGGGCTGCGGATACTTGTGTGATCACATAGCGGGCTCGCATAAATCCAGGCCTGATGATACTTGTATGATCACATAGCGGGCTCGGATAAATTCAGGCCCGATGATACTCGTGTGATAATATAGCGGGCTCAGATAAATCCAGGCCTGATGATACTTGTATGATCACATAGCGGGCTCGGATAAATACAGGGCTGATGATACTTGTATGATCACATAGCGGGCTCGGATAAATTCAGGCCCGATGATACTCGTGTGATAATATAGCGGGCTCAGATAAATCCAGGCCTGATGATACTTGTGTGATCACATAGCGGGCTCGGATAAATCCAGGGCCGATGATACTTGTGTGACCACATAGCGGGCTCGGATAAATCCAGGGCTGTGATAATTGTGTGATCATATAGCGGGCTCGGATAAATCCAGGGCTGATGATAGTTGTGTGATCATATAGCGGGCTCGGATAAATCCAGGCCTGATGATACTTGTGTGATCACATAGCAGGCTCGGATAAATCCAGGCCTGATGATACTTGTGTGATCACATAGCGGGCTCGGATAAATCCAGGGCTGAGGATACTTGTGTGATCGCATAGCGGGCTCGGATAAATCCAGGGCTGAGGATACTTGTGTGATCATATAGCGGGCTCGGATAAATCCAGGGCTGGTGATACTTGTATGATCATATAGCGGGCTCGGATAAATCCAGGGCTGATGATACTTGTGTGATCACATAGCGGGCTCGGATAAATCCAGTCCTGATGATAGTTGTGTGATCATATAGCGGGCTCGGATAAATCCAGGCCTGATGATACTTGTGTGATCACATAGCGGTCTCGGATAAATCCAGGGCTGATGATACTTGTGTGACCGCATAGTGGGCTCAGATAAATCCAGTCCTGATGATAGTTGTGTGATCACATAGCGGGCTCGGATAAATCTAGGCCTGTTGATACTTGTATGATCATATAGCGGACTCGGATAAATCCAGGCCTGATGATACTTGTGTGATAATATAGCGGGCTTGGATAAATCCAGGCCTGATGATACTCATGTGTGTTCTAATGTATTTGGCCAGATTAAGAAGCCATGTGTACACTCAGACTATGAGACCTCGGACATCGCCCTAATACCTATTGGTCTTTTCATACCAGTGGTTGTTCTTCCATGATGGAGATATAGTAAACTGGTTGAAATTGGAGTCTCCAAAGTTTAATAACCAGTAATCCAAAGTCATCATTTTTTACTGTCCATGATAATTGACTTCTTGGGATTAGGCAGGACACGTGCGGGTTGAGTTCTGTCTCAGCATTGTCCTATGTCTCAACAGTTTCCCAGAACGACGGCCTATAACATATATGAGATTTCCCCAAAAAATGTTATTGGTGTACAGTCCATAGGAAATACCTTACATCTTTTTATTGTTTCAGTAACAGACTTTCTGGAACTTATTAAAAGAAAGAATACTTGTCAGGAGAAGAAGGTTTTTACTCTAGTCATGAAACATCCCGTGTTGCAGCTAATATGACTCATGACTGACAAGATCTTGATCTTGGCTTTTCATCACGAACAAATACCATTACGAATAAGGCATATCATGAAGTCTGGGACCTTACATACTGTTTCCATATTTCCATACTGGAGCGTTTTGCCGGTTAAGACCATTAAGCATTTGTAAGTGTATCTCGTGTTCCTTGTTGTGTGGCCACACTGATGTAAGGCATCTGGAGGTCTGTAGAGCAGCTGTTGGTCACAATAATTCAACGTGAGAGCATCTGCAATTATAGTTGTCCAAATGGGATATCGCTCAGACCTTCTGACATTATAATTTACTGGAAATACTCGGCGGGTCTATGGTATGATGTATAGTGCTCATGGCATCCTTGTCTCCAGAGATGTTGTAAACACAACCCTATGGAGTGGTTCTTATATTCCCATTACTTTGTTTTCGTCTAGCAAGTTTAATTCCTGTTGAAAGTTTACACGTGTTTATGGTACGGTTTATTTTTTATTGGTAACAATATCAACTGGCCGCAAACAGATTTGGTTTAGTGCTAAGCCATTGCACAAAGTCTAAGGGATTGTGTGTTCTTCTCCCTGAATTGCAAATGTACATGGACTTTCCTACATGGGATTCCCAGGTGGTTCCCTTTGGAGTAGTCTCCATTATCAAAAGTTGCTGTCTAGGTGGACTGAAGACAACAAGTCTTGCTACTAAGACAGCCAAGAGAAATCATAGTCAATCAGAGCTCGGGTAGAGGCAGGTGGAGTTCAGTCATAAGCGGTAGAGAGACAGAGATCAGGACAGGCAGCGGATTGTCTGTGTTGGGATATACAAGCTGGGTTGATGTCAAGTGGAAGAGGAATAATATGCACTTTGCAACCTTTGCAAAATGACTTTATTTCTCAGGTACTGAATGATTTGGGAAGGGATTTTAAGAAACCTGGGTCAATTGTACCTTGGCAGCAATCAGGTTCTATTTACCCCCCTTTTTTTCTTTCTGCCCCTCTTCTCCTGTACATAGTTGCTGCCACCTCCTACCTAAGTTTTGCCCTGGTTCCTCTACCACGGCATTTCAAGACCTCCAACTATGTCCATCACCTACTAAAGATGGACTCCTACTCTGGATCAAGTTGATGGGCTCCTTTTGGACTTTCCTGGACGTTCAATGATGTTTTCTCCTTCCCATGATCCTCTGCTCCCACTCACTTCTCCTCCTTATCCCCTTTTGCTCCCTCACTGTATTTTTCTTATTCATGTAAAACAATAAAAACTTATAATACAGAATAAAATTATACAATTATTAATATTATATAATACTTAGATGTACAGTTTGTTACATATTTACTTTCATAGGAATCCATCACTGGCTTTTCTGTGAATTAGATCTGCTTAACAGGGGTGTAACTTGAGGGGGTGCAGAGGGTGTAGTCACATCGGGGCCCAGGAGGCTTAGGGGGCCCATAAGGACTGTCATCAGTATTGAGATTGCAGCTTCCATCTGGCCCATAAGCCAAGGAGACCCACAGATTACCCTAACCACTTCTAAGGACCAAGGCCATCAGCCATTTATGAAGGAGTCAGAGCAGGAATTGCAGTTGGGATGTGGAATAATTGAGGAGTCACAATTGGTCCCTTGACCTACCGACTCCACAGCCCTGGTATACATCATACTTCTAGTCAGTGATAAAAAGATGACTGTGCGTCTGGTTCCCTATATTTGGTATCAAAGACTCCTCCAATGATATTAAGACTTTACCATACTTGCAAAGTAAAAAGTGACTGGTTAGTGGTAAAACGCGCCGTGCACATGGCTGAATTGCAGTTTCCTACAGGAACTGTATCATTAGTGCCAAGGATGGGATTGCTTCCCTTCCTATGGGATCAGAGCCTTTCCAAATACTTACTTTGGCGCTAAATATATACGACTGCCTGCAGCCAAGTGCATGAAGCCTTACAATGATATACAGGCCCCAAGGTCATTCGAAGGAATATGATAACCTATCAGTCGATGAAAGAAAGACTTAAGAATGAGCAGAAGCCTGGAGATCGCATCACATGAAATGATTCAAGTACCATACCAAAATTCCCAGCAGATGAGACTGTAGAGGAATTAGTGGAACTGAAAATGAATAAAGCAATAGATTGAGAAAGCGTTCACCCTAAGACAACTAACATACTGCACTCTCTAATGGAGACTACCCCTGCTTATATACTCAGTGATTTATGCCAATGCTATAGAGATGGCATTCATTATTTACGTACACTGTCTGTTATGATGTCACTATTGGCTCATCCCATTCCCTTCTATTGAACGAGGCTGTAATTACATCATGTGGCCACTATGAAACAGACGGCGTGTGATGTAAACAGTAAAGGGGTCACAGCGCTTATTGAAGAACTTTCCTCTCCACATGACTTGTGTGGACATCGCGTGGTAAACACACAGACCCCATTATAGTCTATAGGGTCAGTGTGCATTCATAATCTCACCACTCTGATGCAGCAGAGCTGAGTGTGCAGCAGGGGTCAGCGGTTCTCCGGTGTAGCAGTGCTGACCGTGCGCTCAGCTCAGCTACACTGGAGATGCAGCCAAGCTGAGCGCACAGCCAGCACTGCTACACTGGAGAAACGCTGCTACACTGGAGGACCGCTGAACCCTGCTGCACACTCAGCTCTACTGCATCAGAGATGCGCTGAACCCTGCTGCACACTCAGCTCTGCTGCATCAGATATGTGGCAGGGCTGAGTGTGCGCTGAACCCTGCTGCTGAGTGTGCAGCAGGATTCAGCAGTTCTCCAGTGTAGCAGCAGTTCTCTGATGTAGCAGTGCTGGCCGTGCACTCAGCTCGGTAGCATCTCCTGTGTAGGCGTGATGAGCACACGGCCAGCACTGCTACATCTCAGCATAGGAATGCATTGACCAGCATTGATTGGCCGAATGCCATACAGAGTACAGCATTCGGCCAATCAACGCTGGTTCTGCCGGAGGCGGCAGAGTCTAAGATCGGTCCACAGCAGTCTCCATTCTGGTCTGATATTAGACTCCGCCTCCTCACAGACGAGCCTCCAGCAGAACCAGCGTTGATTGGCCGAATGCTGTACTCTGTATGGCATTCAGCCAATCAACGCTGGTCAAAGCATTCCTATGGGAAAAAGTCAGCTCGCGCATATCGCAAGCTGACAGGGATCCTGACGTAATACAGAGACTTGGGCATGTTAGATTCCCCCAGACATGCTTCCCCTGCTGTCCCAGTGTCATTTCAGGGTGTTGGCATCATTTCCTGGGGTGTCATAGTGGACTTGGTGACTGTCCTGAGTCGAAATGGTGGGATCCCCTGAAACGTATCATTTTCCCCCCATAGACTATAATGGGGTTTGATATCCGTTCGAATAGTCGAATATTGAACGGCTATTCAAAACGAATATCGAATATTTTACTGTTCGCTCATCTCTGCTATTTATGAATTTATTGATTTATTTCATCATTCATTATTTATTCATTCATTTTTTCTTACATACATGTTGATTTATTTCATCATTCATTCATTTCTTCTTACCTACCTGTTGAAATATTACATCATTCATTCATTCATTCATTCATTTCTTCTTACCTACCTGTTGAAATATTACATCATTCATTCATTCATTTCTTCTTACATACCTGTTGAAATATAACATCATTCATTCATTCATTCATTCATTCATTCATTCATTCACTCACTCATTCATTTCTTCTTACCTGCCTGTTGAAATATTACATTATTCATTCATTCATTCATTCATTTTTTTTCTTACATATATGTTAATTTATTCTATTATTCATTCATTTTTCTTACCTACCTGTAGAAATATTCCATTATTCATTCATGTATTTATTATATATTTTCTTATTGCACACGCCTTGTCTGTAACTGGGTTTTTAAAGAGGAATTTCTATATAATTGGATTGTATGGTAAATTCCAGTTAGCTCTGGCCGGTCCATGCTAAAAACAATAAAACGTAAATGCTTCCATACATTACAGATTTTATAGGCTTGTTAATGTAATGGCGGAATTTATTGCAGCTTAAAAAAAAATTGTGACTAAGTAAATTTTGAGAATCGCCTTCTATGAAATGTATTATTTTAAATAATTACATTTATTTATTTTAATAAACATGGACCTTAATACTAATCACTGTATATATGCTGAGTCCATACAATCAGCTGTAGTATATAGCTAGAACCCCATTATAGTCTATAGGGTCCGTGTGCTTTCACTGCTCACCGCTTGTCAATACATTCGGCATTCCGTTCACGGAGTCCCCATGCGGACTTCCCAAACAGAATACCAAACGCAGATGTGAACTGGGCCTAAGTTGCCAATGTTGTTAGACAGAGGGCGAGGGCCCGTATAAAATTATCAAGTTATTTCCCCTGTACAGTGAATGCTGTAAAACAATTCAATACAATGCTAGGCTTGTTTTTTCGCTTATCTCCCATCTCATAAAACCGGTGTGAGAAAAGTTTTAAAAGTCTTGTGCACCGCAAAACAGTACCAATAAAAAGTACACCTCTCCCCACATAAACAAGTCCTAACACAGCTATGTTAAAGAAAAATAAAATGTTATGGGTTTCAGAATATGACGACGCAAGAACAAATACTTTTTTCTTAAAGTCCGTTTATTGTGCAACAGGAGTGAATCATCAAAACTAGAGATGAGCGAGTAGTGTTTGATCGAGTAGGTGTTCGATTGAATACTACGGTAATCGAAATACTCGTACTCGATCGAACACTACTAGCTGTTCGAAGTTTAAGGTTCGTTGCAGAACCAGCGTTGATTGGCAGAATGCTATACATTGCCAATCAACGCTGGTCCTTCTCTTACCTATAGAAGTCTTCTCCGTGCAGCGGTCCCCGTGGCGTCTTCCGGCTGGAATTCACTCTGCCTAGGCATCCGGCCTAGGCAGAGACGACTGCGCATGCGCGGGCATGCCCTCGTATGCACAGTCGGCTCTGCTCAGGCGTCGGGCCGGGCAGAGCTAACTGCGCATGTCCGCGCATGTGCAGTC
This sequence comes from Leptodactylus fuscus, assembly GCF_031893055.1. Lineage (NCBI taxonomy): Eukaryota > Metazoa > Chordata > Amphibia > Anura > Leptodactylidae > Leptodactylus > Leptodactylus fuscus. The sequence continues at coordinate 129,374,214 of NC_134271.1, forward strand.
GGCTCTGCCTAGGCCCCGATGCCTAGGCAGAGTGAATTCCAGCCGGAAGAAGACGCGGGGGCACTGCGCCGGGAGATGACTTCAAAGAGAATCCAGCCCGACCGTCACTAGTGGAATTGGTAAGTATAATTTTATCGAATTTTGCATCCCCCTGAAATGAGCATTTCCCCCCATAGACTATAAAGGGGTTCGAAATCCGTTCGAACAGTCCAACAGTGTGCGGCTGTTCGAATCGGATTTCGAACCTCGGACATTTTAGTGTTCGCTCATCTCTAATCAAAACTATTCTTAGTTTACATGTAACATGTCAGTTAACACTGCAAAAACAAAACTTAGAAAACAAGGGCAGAATTATTGGGGGTGTTTTCTACCACTCACCCTCCAAAATGTCTATATACACGTGGACAAAATTGTTGGTCCCCCTCGTCTACCCCACAATGGTCACAGGAATAACTTGAATCTGACAAAAATAATAATAAACAATCTACATATTGACAAGCCACAAAGATTCTGGGAGAATGTGCTATGGACAGATGAGACAAATAGCAAATTTTTTGGCAAGGCACACCAGCTCTATGTTCACAGATGGAAAAATGAAGCCTATCTCGAAAAGAACACTGTCCCTACTGTGAAACATGGAGGGGGCTCTGTTATGTTCTGGGGCTGCTTTGCAGTATCTGGCACAGGGTGGCTTGAATCTGTGCAGGGTACAATGAAATCTCAAGACTATCAAGGTATTCTAGAGAGAAATGTGCTGCCCAGTGTCAGAAAGCTTGGTCTCAGTTGCAGGTCATGGGTCTGGCAACAGGATAATGACCCAAAAACACACAGCTAAAAACACCCAAGAATGGCTAAGAGGAAACCATTGGCCTTCTATGAGCCCTGACCTAAATCCTATTGAGCATCTTTGGAAGGAGCTGAAAAATGCAAAGGCATCCTTCAAACCCGAGACAACTGGAGCAGTTTGCTCATGAGGAGGCCAAATTACCTGCTGAGAGGGGCAGAAGTCTCATTGACAGTTACAGGAATCATCTGATTTTTAAAAAATTCTGTTGAAGCGAAAAGTAATGTCTGACTTTCATTTGTTCACTCTCATGAATTTATTATTACGTTTGTCAGATTCAAGTTATTTCTGTGACCATTGTGGATTTTTCTTTCATTGAACGAGGGAGAACAACAATTTTGTAGATTCTACAATCTATTATATGTATTCCAAAAATTCAACTCATTCCACAAAACACAAGCCCCTTTTTCAGCAGAAACATAGAAAAGTGTTATGGTTCTCGGAATGAGCCAATGATACATAGTAAGAATGAAAACATCCTTAAGGCTAAAACTGTCCACCGTAAGGAGCTCAGTAGATAAGATCACGCCAATTAGCCCTATTATCGTAACGAACACTTGTTGGGGTCGTAATTCAGTTTCTCGTGAGCAGAGTTTTTCCTTGACATGGAAGGTAAAGGTATCACGCACCTCTGCTCAGACAGGTAAATCTTCTTGACAGGATTATATACTTGTTATTTATGTCTGAAGGTTACTTGTAAGGAGCACAGCTGCCTTCATCACTGGAATATATGTATCACTGTCCATGGCAGACTGCCAGTACTACTACAATTCAGCTATACGGTATGTTATGTATTTCCCAAAAACATTAAGAACATGCCGTGCTGCAGCAGCTCCCAACCATTTTCCACATGTTCCGAGAATGAAGAATTCAGACATAAGGAGTAAAATAGTTGATCCTCTTGGGCTTCGTTGTGTATTACTTAATCGGAGCTCGCTACATTTGTCCTTATTTGATACAGAGACTCGAGAGGCTCCAAATGGGCAAGATGCCATCAGAGCAATCTGCGTTACTGACTATGAATTAAAAGGGGATCATAACTAGGAATGAAGATCCATAAGATTGGCCACACATAGTCATAGGTGATGTAAAGCAGAATTTGTGTCTCGGGCACTGCAGTGATACAAAATTAGATTATATTCAAATTTACTATTGCTAGATATTACACTAAATCCTCATGGTCACTACTATATGTTTTTGGACAATATCATGGCGTGTTTAGCCAACTGCAGGGTGGCCATACACAGACACATAAGGAATAGACGGAGTACCACAAAATCATGTTGTTTCGAAATGCTGGTCATCTTATCACATGTCCAGCCAAGAGAAAACGTGACATCGCAGATATCTCTGCTGCCCTACTCATTCATACCCAGATTCCAGAACTGAAATCTACACTAGCCAAGGATTGGTGTAAATTTAATCTATTATGTGTGCCAGACCAGGACCACCTTTAGTCCTGCCACTTCTTAAAGGGGAGTTCCAGTTCATATATACAAACTGTATATATTCACCTGTTTGTTTAGGCAGGGATCCAATGGAGAGTCTCTGTTTGGATCCCTGGTTTTCCTGACCTTTGGCCCACACCGATGCGTTTTAGACCGTCAATGGTTGAGTGGAGATATTGAGTAGAGATGAGCGAACAGTAAAATGTGCGAGATTCCATATTCGTTTCGAGTAGCCCCTCAATATTCGACTACTCGAATCGAATATGGAACCCTATTATAGTCTATGGGGGGAAAATGCTCGTTTCAGGGGTAGGCAACGTTCAATCAAATTATACTTACCAAGTCCACGAGTGAGGGTCGGGCTGGATCCTCCGAGAAGTCTTCTCCTTGCAGCGTCCCCGCGGCGTCTTCCGGCTCTGAATTCACTCTGCCAGGCATCGGGCCTGGGCAGAGCCGACTGCGCATGCCTGCACTACAAGCGGACATGCGCAGTCGACTCTGCCCAGGCCCGATGCCTGGCAGAGTGAATTCAGAGCCGGAAGACGCCACGGGGAAGCTGCACGGAGAAGACTTCTAAAGGTAGGGGAAGAACCAGCATTGATTGGCCGACTGTATAGCATTCGGCCAATCAATGCTGGTTCTGAATCGAACTTTTCCATTCGAATAGCGAGTGGTACTCGATCGAGTACGAGTATTTTGAATACCGTAGTATTCGATCTAATACCTACTCGATGGAATACTACTCGCTCATCTCTATTATTGAGTACAAATGTCACATCAGCGCTCAAACGCTTATCGATTGATGCGCTCGTGCGCAGACAGAGGGTAAAACTGGGGACTCGAATGGAGCCAGAGCTGGAGAGAGGTGAAGATAAGCCTTTCAATGTGTTATGAAATTGAACTGAAACATCAGTGATGAGTAACAGGTGGTGTATATGTTGTTATAGAACAGATTGTGCCAAAAATGTTCCACTTTTACCCTAGAAAATTTTGTCGAAATTCTTTAACAAATAATAAACTTTACCAAGGGTTTATTCGAAACGTAATCCTTCAATCAGATTGGTTGCTATAGGCGTAACATACCAATTTTTTTTAGAATTTTAAAAAAATAAACAATGACAATAATAATATTAATTTTCATTAAAAAATTCAGCAACACTTTACATTAGGTCGGTTAAAAATTCCAACATAGTTTCTCTAGATTTGCGCCATCCTGCAACTTCGTTCTTTGTAGGATAATCCGATTAAGTGTGATTAGTGATATTTATAATATTTGTATCTTTTTTATGTTCTTAAATTGCACCTTTAACTTTTTCTTTTCTTCTCTAAAACATCTTCGGTATGCAGACAGGATTCCAGAACAGTAGAAGTCCCAAGTACACAAATTCATGGGCAATTGCCTACAATTTAATCCTTCAGATGTGGCATACAGGGATTATCATCTTCACTAATACCATCACAGCGAGCACGTTGCTAATGTTTTTTTATGTTTGCCTAGAGTATGTTGTTGAGATGTTATCTGCAAGGCGGCTTAATACAGATGCAAGTCACGGTTGCTCAATCTTCTGTTGTAGTTTCAGGCGATGTTACAGAACTGCATCTTGGAGACAAATGTAAATACATTCCTGGGAGTGAGAATTCTTCTACGTAACACACTCTAAAATGTCCTCGCCGGTAGCGGAAATTCCTTATATGTCTGAGTCTGGGATACTTCTTTTGAGAAAAAAAAACTACTCTGCTATTCCTTATCGCTTGGCAAGAATCACAGTGCTCTTCAAAGGAAGGAATTTCGATGCTTTTCGTTCCAAATGGGACATTCATTCACTTCACACATGTTTAAGATGTGATTGAAAGCTTTTTTTAAGCTACAAACGTCTGGAACATTCACCCATGTTCACGTGAGGAACATCAGTAAATTCCAAAATGCATTTATAATAATAAAGGGCTTTTCCGGAAATTTTTTTAAGGCCTATCACTGGTGGGTGGCCCAACATGCATCAGGGCTGCATCCGATCACGGTACTGATGATGGCTCCATACACGGTATAGTGGCTGGGCAGTGGTATTGCTCATAGGCCATAAATAGATGCACAGATCACAGATAGATGCAATAATAGGCCATACAACTCTCCTGGAAACCCCTTTAAGTTCAGCCAAAACAAAATTATATATAGCCGACAAAGAACCCCAATTATTGACAATGTGTCACTTAATGGGGGGCGGAGGAGTCACCCTTGTAGCCCCAATAAGGTATTTTTGTGTTCAACCTTGTTTACTTTTGTCCTAGTGTTGGGGTGCCTAGTGGGGACTCCTTGGTGGGGTGTCCAGTGCCACCCCTCATTATTTTTGGATGTTTTGAAGCCTGCTGAACCAGGCCAATGTCAAAAGGATAAGAATGATGGGAAGCCTGTATGTACAGATATATTGACAGTCACGGCCCAGATAAGAGGTGGCTGATGGTTCTGAGTAGAAGTCGTCCAAGTTGAGAGATCATAAGAGACTTAGACTAGAACTGCCACCATTGGGTTAGGGGCTGTATCTCTAGTGTTGTATAAGGTTTGACGTGAACGTTTTATGCGTGAAAAATGAGATCATGATCATATAGAAGGGCATAGTGGCTAGAAGGACACATGGAGGGCCAGAACAATCCCCCCACTAACTGAGTAGTGGGGACACCTGTGCTAGATGGTGGCATCTGAGAGACTCATTGGTACAGTAGAATCATCAAGTCCATACTCACTTTACTGATATTAGGAAAATTGCTAGGACAGCAATTCCCCAGTAGCTTCTGGAAACTCTGGAGGAAGGGGCACAAGAGACAGTGAGCCCTGGTCTGAAACCCCCCACTGTCCCTTCCTGCTTGCTGGTCCTATCCTAGGTAATAGGTGACAACTGGATGACAAAACCCTTCCTACATACATGACACACATAAGAAATAACAACAAGGGAGGTCAGCTAGCCAGGGGTCAGTAACAGTTGAGCAATGCAGTGTCAAAATCGATATCCAAAAAAGTAGTCTATAGGGAAAGCCAGAGGTCAAGAATCAGATTACAAGAATGAACAACAAGAGAAAAGCCAGCACGCACAAGGCAATAGAAAGCACCAATGTGAATGTGAGCCAAGAATAAATAGGGAGGAAGAACCCGCCCTGGAGTTGATAGGTGGACAGGCTGTCAATCACACGGCAAGACTAGAATTAGCCACTTCATAAACAGAGGCAAACAAGGGCAGAAGACGGGTGCGGTGGAAATTCAATTACAGAACTAGGGCCGTGTTCACACAGTGCAACCGAAAACTCTAAGCAAGGAACCAAACTGCACAAGCCTTCTGCACCGCAGCATGAGAGCAGAGGGTGGCGCAGTGACCCGAACAGGCAGAGACGTTACAACTGACTTTGGAGATTGAGATCTTTGATTTGTTTACGAGCTGCTCCAAGAGGTTACACCACATGTTTATAAAGCCATTGTACAATGCCAATGTCGGTGTTGCAGTCTAGTGGTCACTCTTATACGCTGAATATTAAAACTTATAAGTATGGGAAAAATAACCTGGACCATCGGAAGCTTCAGCCAGTTGACCTCTACTGGGTGTAATCATCTTCAGGAATTAGAATGGGAACCCATAACCAGGGTCAACTTCAGCCCTATTTTTTTCAGTGGAGGATCTTTGACTGCACCAATGTAGAATAGACTTACCCAGCAATGAGCCCCATGATTATAGTTGCCCTGGCTTCTGCCCAGATCTACCTGCTGCTCCTACATGGTGAAAGTATAATTTAATATGCTCATCGATGTGTCAATTAGGTGTCCAATACACCCTGCCCAGACTCATAAAAAAGAAAGAGTTGTGACCTCTCCTGGCAATGCTGAATGGTCTGTACTAAGTGCAACCTTTCTTCTACAAAACCTTGTAACTTCATAGGCTATAAGGTGACTCATTCCGGTATTGAGTCACTGATACCATGTCATATTTCACACTTTACAGATTTATTTGAGCGTGCCCCTGCATGGTGAGAGGGATGGGTGATGGAGGGTTCTCCTATTGTGAAAGGACTGCCGCGGGTGAAGATAGGGAGTGGGAAATGCTGTATTTTTGGAAATATAAGCCCCATGGGCATTAATGTCATGTGTCGTAAGTGGATATTTCTACACCAGAAACTGGCAGGGTAACACTGAAGTGGAAGGGGTGAGCATATTGGACAGAATGTGCCCAAATTCATGGTCGAATTGAGTGGCAATAAGTCTTAATACAAAACACCATAGGACAAGTGACAGCATCACGACCCCCAATAAGTGTGTTACGTACAAGACACTCAATAGCAGGATCTCAATAAAACTGGCAGTTACCTGGAGTGCCATCTGGGCAAGTGGTATTACTGTTGGGGCATAGGCAAGTAAGATGCATTAGGCAAATAAGGGGCCCAATTCAATAATAAGCTGTTATTCACCCAATGGCTACCAGTTGTTAAGTCTGTCTACACCAAAATCCATATCAAATTCCACAACCATGAGTATCTTAGGCATGTGAATGTGGTCTCTAAATGTGGTCAATCTAAATTTCTAGATTGATCTTTGGTACCACCATGCCAATACTGAATGACATGAGTCTAATCCAATCTGCATCCCATCAACAACAGAAATCCAAGTGTAAACCTCAGATTTTGGCAATTGTGAAATATGTGTTGGATTTGCCATATGAAAATCTGACACGTGAACATATCTTTAGGGTTCTTAGGCTGTTCCGTCATGCTTGCTAAAAAAAAATTGGATTTCCTTATCCATTTTGCAAGACTTCAAACAAACATTTTCCTTTCCACTTTGGTAATAGTTTTCTACTAATTTAGCAATATAGCTGTATGTTATTAGAGAGATTCGTTTCGCTAATATTTGTGAGGTTGCCATCAGTCTAGTTTGGACTCAACGTGTTTGGTCTCAACTTGAATTGCTAATATTATACTCTAGGATCTCTTCAGACTCCAGAGTGTAAGAAGCAAAGATCCAAGAAAATGCACCCCTTGGAACCACTGGGGCCCAGTAACAGGTCTGAGAGGTCCCTCAGGACCGGTGATGGTCCCTAGAGTCTGGAAGAAGACCAAAGACGACGATGGATCAATAGATACTGTGAGAGAGCCCAGGAGAGGAGAGGGTCGATGAGTATTGATGTTCATTGTTTTTACACACTTCATCTAGGCCTTCTATTATTATACTCTGAGGTCTGAGTATAACAATGATTTGTAGGTGGTGAACCCTAAAAATCTTGGGCTTTGCCAAACCTAAATTTTTGGAAAATTTGTAAAGAAGTCAACTCATTACGAAACGGTTCACTCATCTCTACATGGTATCATGACTACGTTTTGACCAGGTAAATCCGGAGGCCCTAAGGCAGGTGTGTAGGAAGCAAAAGCTAATATTCTCTGGAGTACCATGAAGTCCATGTTTTATTCAATAAATGGGTTGATACTGTCTGGGATGACAAAGTGGTTAGACCAACTTATATTTTGCAAGTAGTAAAGAGAACACAACAACAAGAACAAAGTGAACTCCCATCTAAAGTTGCATGCCGAGGACCATTTTGCCAACACTCACAAATAATATCCATATGGGTTAACGCAAATCTAGTTTTCACAATCAAAGAATAAAATTGTCCCATCTCGTGTGTCTGTTTCCTGTCTACTTAATGGGTTTATTAAATATTCAGTCTCATTTATGTTAATTCCATGAATTCTTCAACTGTTTTACTGTGTTGGCTTTTCTTGAGGGCCCTGGCGACTTCGTAGACATGGGCAGTGGTAAAGATTATCCTGTCTCGTACTGGCGGGAATGAATAACAGATTACAGCTTTGTAGGCAATATTCCATCAAGTCCTCTGCTGTCACATATTACATTCAAGTGCAAGTTAAAGGATGATACAATACACTTTAGATACAGCTGCTGCAGCTTGATCCTGACTATGCCGGTGTGGGGAGAGTTCTGGGGAAAGTGGCTCTGTAAGACTGTATGCTGATGTGAGGGGTAATTCTGGGGCAAGTGGCTCTGTAAGATTGTATGCTAGTGTTGGGAGAGTTCTGGGGCAAGTGAATCTGTTAAGACTGTATGCTAGTGTTGGGGGAGTTCTGGGGCAAGTGGCTTTGTAAGATATTATGCTGGTGTGGGGGGGCGTTCCAGGCAAGTGGCTCTGTAAGACTGTATTCTGGTGTGGGGGGAGTTACGGGGAGAGTGGCTTTGTAAGACTCTATGCTGGTGTGTGTGTGTGTGTGTGTGTGTGTGTGTGTGTGTGTGTGTGTGTGTGGGAGTTCTAGGGTAAGTGGCTCTGTAAGACTGTATGCTAGAGTTGGGGAGTTCTGGGGCAAGTGGCTTTGTAAGACATTATGCTGGTGTGTGTGTGTGTGTGTGTGTGTGTGTGGGGGGGGGGGTCCAGGGCAAATAGCTCTGTAAGACTGTATTCTGGTGTGGGGGGATTTATGGGGGAAGTGGCTTTGTAAGACTCTATGCTGGTGTGTGTGTGTGTGTGTGGGGGGGGTGGAGTTCCAGGGCAAGTGACTTTGTAAGACTGTATTCTGGTGTGGGGGGAGTTCTGGGGCAAGTGTCTCTGTATGACTATATGCTGGTTTTGGAATATGTTCAGTCCTGACTGTATGCTAGTGGTGGTGGGGTTGTGATGGCAGGTGATTCTGGTCTAACTGTATGCTGATATTGGGGCATGCTTGGTCATGACGGTATGCTGGTGGTGGTGGGGGGTTGTGATGGCAGGTGATTCTAGTCTAACTGTATACTGGGATTGGGACATGCTTCATCTTGAAAGTATTCTGGCGGTGATGCCAGAGCCTCCTGGTGAGTCCAGGAGGCTCTGGCATGACTGTATGCTGGCTTTGGGGCATGTCGTTGGTGGGGGTAGTTGAATGGCCCCATTCCAAAGTTAGCTATGAAGGCACCAGGACTCTCATTACACTACTGCACTTGAGCTACCATAGTCTACCTGGTTTCATGTAGATGCATTGAGCTGAATGTGTATGTTACTGCATTTAGCTACTCCTCCTAACCTCCTTATACACATGTACACTTGACTGAAAATGCAAGTGTTTAAATGAAAAGAATGAAGTAATTCACAATTTGGCACTGGGTATGTTGAAATCTAGCAGCCCCGTCCTTCTTTCTCAAAAATCTATGAAATATTTCTATTCATATTAGATGGTCCACCAGTCCAGCCAAGATCATCAATTTTGGCCCACATTCTTCTAATGTGTATGACCTCTTTTATGGAGAGGAAGGTCTGTTTGGGAGCTGGTTCCACCCTCAAGGTCCATTTTTTTGGAAGCTATTCCAGTGCTGCCATGTTATATCAACTTTTTTTGCATCAGAATGATGGGTAGACAAAGTAGAAAAGAGTAGACATCATTGAGAAGGAGAGGAAATGTATCAGCTGGAAAAGCTACAATAATGCTCTGCCTTTACATTCTTTATACATGCCAATTGAACATCTGCCGATCATGCTGTAGGTGCCAGGGGACAATTTCCCCAAAAGGGCGTCCACATTGATCATCAGGGACAAAGGGGAGGGTCTCATTTGTCCCACCCTTGAACCCAATTATATTATTATAGCTTATCGAATCACAAATGTGTCTCTCAAGTTCTGATACAGCCGTTGGGCGCCGACAATCAGAATATTAAAAACTATAACAAAAAACAGAAGTAGACTTGTGATAGCCAAAATCAGAATTGTCACTGTGTTTTCAATTTCACAATATTTTCGTAAAAAAACTCACAAAAAAAAGTGTTATGCAAGATCATTGTGGAGAAATAGAAGACAGTGGTCACTAGACTCGTGTCAGCAAATTTGTCATTGCTTAAACTTTTATTCTCGTTCTCAAAGTTCATTGACAATTCATTTGTGAAATTTACAGAATTTCATAAAATGTCTCACACTCTATAGTCTATTTTTGGCAATGGGAAAATCCAGATGATGAAGAGTAAACCCGTATGCAACATTTTGCAAATCGTGCTCTGAAAAATTGTCATAAATGCTTCTACAGAAGGGGTTTTCTGGGTCCTAATTGATATATTGATGATCTATCCACAGGGTTGGCCAACAGTCTCTGATTGGTGAAGGTGCAACAACTGGATCCTGCACCTGCTTTACCGGCTTAAGCTAGTGTTGGGGATGTGGCCAGAAGCCATAGAATATTTGCAAAAAATAAAATAAAATAAAATTGCTACACTTTATTAAATGGGATTTTATGTCTTTAAACAGTTAAACGCTATGGGGTGGTAATTGTTTTCATCTTAAAGGCAATGTTTATTGGGAACAATATTTAAATTAGCTCTCTTCCAGAACGTAAAAACTCTTGTGAAGTTTTGCAACGCTCTGATATACTTTGTGTTTCATTTCCTCACCATCCAGAGGTTACGAATCTGTCTTGATACCTTCCAACTGTGAATAAGTTAACAAAATCAATCCCATTGCAGGGTATGAACCTTGACGTTCGACCATAAAACATCAATAGATTACATCAGTCCATCTGTTGGATTGTGGAGAGTCGCATATTTAACTGTTATGATATTTTTATCATAGAGTTTACCGAGAGCCTCTTCAGTTACGTCCGTATATACATTATGGTGCTGGGGAGATGTACTACAGTCCTTGTACTGATTGTCATGTCGAGTGAACGCAGCTGCTCCATTTGATCTCTATGGAACCTACAGGGGTAAAGAAATATTCCAAAGAGCAATGAAACGGGCACGGAGGGGAAAATAAGCATAAGGCCGTTCTGTCCTGGGAGGCAAAACCTGGAGACATGATGTGGACACATAGCGCTTTCTCACTTGTATGACACTGGCTTAAAGGGGTTGAACAAGATTGGAAAAAAACATGGCCGCTTTTTTTCCAAAGCAGTATGACCTCTATCCATAGACTGTGTCTAACATTGCAGATCAGCTTCATTGTTGTGAATGGCGTTGAGCTGTAATACCATAAACAACTGGTGGACAAATGTAGTGCTGCTTGTTAGAAAGAGATAAGATAAGATAATCCTTTAATAGTCCCACCATGGGGAAAGGTAGCCATGTTTTGCTTATCCCCATAATCCATTTGAAAGGAATCTACAACCAAAATCCAACAGATCAACCCAGCCATGCTGAAATATAGGTTAGGGTCACCCGAATCAAACTGTGATTTCACCTAGTGAATTGGTGTCTATGTTGGTAAGATATGGTCATCTTTATCTATATGGAAATGAGTTCCTTAGAGCCAAAGAGGTAAGTAGCAACACCTTTGTTTTTCCAAATATCTAACTTACATATTGAAGACAAAAGCGATATTTTGACCATGGAGGCAGTGGTTCACAAGAGAAAACATGGTTTGATTCAGATGCCCCTAAACTATCTTCAAGGCTAGGTTGATGATTAGGGTTGAGCTGATCTTGACTTTTCAGGATCGATTTTGAAATCTGATTTCCGATCATTTTTCATTCGACCCTGATCTCAATCCCAATTCCGATCCCAATGCAAGTAAATGGGATTTTTTTTACTAATCGGAGATCGGATTTTAAAAGCAATCCTATTCACTATACAGCATGGAATCTAACAATTGAACGCTTTAATTGTTAGAATTCACGCTGTGTAGTGAATTTTTTTAATCACTAAGTAGCCAGAGGATTTTTTTTTAATCCTCTGGCTACGTAGTCCCCCCTGGTGTCCACTTACCTGCAGAGATGGCTTGTCCGCTGCTCGGTGTTCTTGGTATTCTTTGCCTCGCTGCCCTCGCCTCCCAGGTTAGTGTTTAAAGAGCTAGGAAGGCGGGGCTTGTAGCTTAGGAGAGTGTGGGCGGGAACAGGGCGGGGAACCATGACGTCTCCCCTCCCAGTACCCGCCCACACTCTCCTAACCTGGGAGGCAGGGGGCAGCGAGGCGAAGAAGAACGAGAAGACCGGGCACCGGACCAGCCATCTCTGCAGGTAAGTAGCTACTAGAGATGATAGCTAGTCTCCCATTAGAATGAATGGGAGACTAGCTAGCAAAGCATTGTGGGAAAAGATCACCGATCTCGATCCCACCTAAAAAGATCGTGTTCGGGATTCCGATCGCGATTGTGAATTTTTCTCGATCGCCGATCAGAATCCGATTTTTTCCGAACACGATCGCTCAACCCTATTGATGATATGTTGGATTCTGGTGACAGACTCCCTTTAAGACTTTCACTAATATTTACTGAGCATTGTAATGCGTGACTACTGCTAGAACAGCAGAAGTTTTGTCATTTTGCTGGTCTGGAACATTCATGGAGGTGTTAGCACAGAGGAAAGACATCAATAATGGACTTAGAGAAGCGATTGGTGCTGCCCATCAGTCTGGGATGGGCAATAAGGTCATTTTCGAACAAGTAGCTGTCCACCATTCTACAGTGAGAAAGCTTATTCACAAGTGGAAAACATTCAAGACAGTAATCTTGGCAATCTTCCCAGGAGTGGATGTCCCTGCAAATTAATCCTGAGGTCAGACTGTGCAATGCCTCAAAGAGGCTGCAAAAGTCCCAAAAGCTCCATTTCAGACTATACAGACCTCAGTTAGCATGCTAAATGTTCAAGTTCATGACAGCACAACTAGAAAAAGACATAACAAATTTGGCTTATTTGGGCGGGATGCCAGGGAAATGCCGGTTCCTCCTAAAAAAAAATAAAAAAAATTGCCAGCTCACCTTAAGTTTGGAAAGTTACATCTGAACAAACAAGACATTTGGAACAAGGTCCTTTGAGACCAGGAGACCAAAATGGAGATGCTTGGTGAAGACCAAAGATGGAAAGTAAGCACAAACACCTTGTTCCTGGTGGTGCAGAGGTGATGATTTTGGCTTGTTTTGCAGCCACAGGACCTGAGCATCTTGCAGCTCCTCTGTATACCAATGTATTCTATGTGAGGCCATCAATGCGACAGTTCATGGTCAAAACTAGGTCATGTAACAGGACACAAACACATCTACAACAGAATGGCTGAAAAAGAATCGCTGTGTTACAATGGCTCAAAGCCCAGACCTCAAAACGATTGTAATGCTGTGGTGGGATCTTAAGGAAGCCGGGCCAAGATTATATGAAAAACTGATAAATTCATAGAGAAAACCATTACTTTTTAGTTTTTCAGATACAGTTTTTCATCTTTGTTAAATAATGGAATGATGTAATTTTCCATTCTGTAGAAAATGAAGGAAGAGCACCGATGCCAATCTCAAAACTGGGGGTAAGGGAATCCAGCAGACAGTCTTATGTGGACCACTCAAGAGACTCCAAGGAAAAAATGTAGACGTCAGCATTCTTCAAGAAGGAGTTTAGAGTGTACTCTACAAGTTTTCATGGAACGCCGACGTCAATGCATTTTCCAATTTCCAACCTCTTCGTCTAACGTTGCGTTTACCTAATTTTAAGACCTTCTAAGGACTGGATGTTCTTCTATTGTGTCCTGATACGCAGTGGCATAACTAGGAATGGCGGGGCCCCGTGGCGAACTTTTGACATGGGCCCCCCCTCCCCGTCCCACACCGAAGACCTCGACCGACCCCCTCCTACGCATTCCTGCGCGTTCAATTATCCCCCATAGTGGGCCCTGCACACAGTATTATCCCCCATAGTGGTCCCTACACACAGTATTATCCCCCATAGTGGTCCCTGCAAACAGTATTATTCCCCATAGTGGCCCCTGCACACAGTATTATCCCCCATAGTGGCTCCTGCACACAGTATTATCCCCCATAGTGAGCCCTGCACACAGTATTATGCCCCATAGTGGCCCCTGCACACAGTATTATGCCCCATAGTGGCCCCTGCACACAGTATTATCCCCCATAGTGGGCCTAGTACACAGTATTATGCCCCATAGTGGCCACTGCACACAGTATTATCCCCCATAGTGGGCCTAGTACACAGTATTATGCCCCATAGTGGCCCCTGCACACAGTATTATCCCCCATAGTGAGCCCTGCACACAGTATTATGTCCCATAGTGGTTCCTATACACAGTATTATGCCCCATAGTGGACCTAGTACGCAGTATTATGCCCCATAGTGGCCCCTGCACACAGTATTATGTCCCATAGTGAGCCCTGCACACAGTATTATGCCCCATAGTGGCCCCTGCACACAGTATTATGTCCCATAGTCGCCCCTGCACACAGTATTATCCCCCATAGTGGCCACTGCACACAGTATTATCCCCCATAGTGGCCCCTGCACACAGTATTATCCCCCATAGTGGCCCCTGCACACAGTATTATCCCCCATAGTGGCCCCTGCACACAGTATTATCCCCCATAGTGGCCCCTGCACACAGTATTATGTCCCAATGTGGACACCAATAAACAATTTTTATACTCCGGGGTCTTTTCAGACCCCAGAGTATAATAATCGGAGACCCAGGGGGAGAAAAACATTAAAAAAAACTCTGTTACTCACCTATCCCCGTCTCCTACGCTGTCAGCCTCCGACTAGGCCAAAGCCTGCCCAGATCGTGGAGAGGTAAGTAACAGTGTTTTTTATGTTTCTTACCTTTCCAGGGCCTCCGATCATTATACTCGGGAGTCCGAAAAGACCTCAAGTGTAATGATAGCAGTGGTAGCGGCTGTCACCGGGCCCCTAATGTCCCGGGCCCTGTGGCAGCTGCCTCTGCTGCTATGGCGGTAGTTACGCCACTGCTGATACTTATAACCATAGAATTCAAAGATGGCCGACTGTGCTTTTCTCATGACTGTATTTAGTGCCTTAGGTCTCCAAGAAAAAAAAGTTGCCAAAAAATGGACGTCCTCTTTAAAGGCCGAAGACTAGTTAGTAAGTGACCTTGTATACTCACGGTGGGTGGCTGCATCTTATTTATGGAAAAAAATGATAGACTTCTGGGAAACCGGAGAACGAAGGCAACGGAAATCAGAAAGTTTTAGAATTCACTTGCTAAACATGAAAGAGAAAGAAATGAAGAAAATAAATCGGCTATTTGGAAAGAAAAGACGAAAATGTGCAGTTATTGTGAGTCACAAATCTGTTATCGCTCAGCAAATGTCATCAAGTCATTCATCCTAAATGTGTTATTTATTCTATGTCATAACTAAGCGATCCTGCCGGAAAACAAAGTTCAGGCCGAAGAGCACAGTCAAGCCGGGGCCTGAACTTCTACTCTGTTGATAAGAAACACATGGCGTGTCTCCGTACCTCTACTGACAACACATTTCCAAAATGTCCAGTATAAACTTCTGTCAGTGTCATACAATGACTTGCTACTACATCTCGTCCCATTCGGGAGAGGAAATTAAACTTCCTAGGGCTGAAGTCACACATGCAGTTTTAGGAGCAGCCTTGGATGCAGTTTTTGGGTTTCAAAAGGCAACACGACTCTAAAATAAAAACGCACACGTCTCCTTTCTGTCGGGTCTAATTTTGGACTGTATGTGTGTTTCTAGTCTAAAGGAGAGGCTTGAGCATGCTCTCTCTATGTTTGAGAATGTCTTCCCATAATAGCTGACTATAGATCTTGCAAATGACAATTGTCTAGAAAATCTTTGGTATTAGGTATCTTGTTGGCTAGGGGGGCAAAAGAGTCAATATCGCAGACCTATACATGACCTGAGTGTGTGAGCAGCCAAAGGTGTAACTATCAGGAGAGCAGACATAGGAGCTGCTATGGTGTGGATAGTGGTGGTGACTGGAGACAATAGAAATGGAGTGTATCCCCAATATAACTATAACAAGGAACCCCAAGGTGACTCCTTCTGTGGGGATTGTCACTTCTCTGCACCTTTACTTTTTTATTTATTGGTTTATGGCATCATGGTACAATTATTCTTACTGTGATATTGTGAAGTCACTGAGTACCTGATAATCTCGTGCCTGGATTTTCTATGCTATGATATCATGGTATACATTGTGTCTGTAAAGTGACATCACAGTGTTTATTCTCTTTGTACTTTGATATCTCTGTGCACCCTATCTATGTAACTTGACCATGCCCATAATCCTTGTACTGTGACATCACTATGCTTATTATACCTGTACTGTGACATCACTGTATTATCCCTGTACTGTGACATCACTGTGTGTATTATCCCTGTACTGTGACATCACTGTGTGTATTATCCCTGTACTGTGACATCACTGTGTATTATCTCTGTAATGTGACAACACTGTGTGTATTATCCCTGTACTGTGACATCACTGTGTGTACTATCCCTGTACTGTGACATCACTGTGTGTATTATCCCTGTACTGTGACATCACTGTGTGTATTATCCCTGTACTGTGACATCACTGTGTGTATTATCTCTGTAATGTGACATCACTGTGTGTATTATCCTGTACTGTGACATCATTGTGTGTATTATCTCTGTACTGTGACATCACTGTGTGTATTATCTCTGTAATGTGACATCACTGTGTGTATTATCTCTGTAATGTGACATCACTGTGTGTATTATCCTGTACTGTGACATCACTGTGTGTATTATCTCTGTACTGTGACATCACTGTGTGTATTATCCTGTACTGTGACATCACTGTGTGTATTATCTCTGTACTGTGACATCACTGTGTGTATTATCCCTGTACTGTGACATCACTGTGTGTATTATCCTGTACTGTGACATCACTGTGTGTATTATCCCTGTACTGTGACATCACTGTGTGTATTATCTCTGTACTGTGACATCACTGTGTGTATTATCCCTGTACTGTGACATCACTGTGTGTATTATCCTGTACTGTGACATCACTGTGTGTATTATCCCTGTACTGTGACATCACTGTGTGTATTATCTCTGTACTGTGACATCACTGTGTGTATTATCCCTGTACTGTGACATCACTGTGTGTATTATCTCTGTACTGTGACATCACTGTGTGTATTATCCCTGTACTGTGACATCACTGTGTATTATCCCTGTACTGTGACATCACTGTGTGTATTATCCCTGTACTGTGACATCACTCTGTGTATTATCTCTGTACTGTGACATCACTGTGTGTATTATCCCTGTACTGTGACATCACTGTGTGTATTATCCCTGTACTGTGACATCACTGTGTGTATTATCCCTGTACTTTGACATCACTGTGTGTATTATCTCTGTACTGTGACATCACTGTGTGTATTATCCTGTACTGTGACATCACTGTGTGTATTATCCCTGTACTTTGACATCACTGTGTGTATTATCCTGTACTGTGACATCACTGTGTGTATTATCCCTGTACTGTGACATCACTGTATTATCCTGTACTGTGACATCACTGTGTGTATTATCCCTGTACTGTGACATCACTGTGTGTATTATCCCTGTACTGTGACATCACTGTGTGTATTATCCCTGTACTGTGACATCACTGTGTGTATTATCTCTGTACTGTGACATCACTGTGTGTATTATCTCTGTACTGTGACATCACTGTGTGTATTATCCCTGTACTGTGACATCACTGTGTGCATTATCTCTGTACTGTGACATCACTGTGTGTATTATCCCTGTACTGTGACATCACTGTGTGTATTATCCTTGTACTGTGACATCACTGTGTGTATTATCCCTGTACTGTGACATCACTGTGTGTATTATCCCTGTACTGTGACATCACTGTGTGTATTATCCTTGTACTGTGACATCACTGTGTGTATTATCCCTGTACTGTGACATCACTGTGTGTATTATCCCTGTACTGTGACATCACTGTGTGTATTATCCCTGTACTGTGACATCGCTGTGTGTATTATCCCTGTACTGTGACATCACTGTGTATATTATCCCTGTACTGTGACATCACTGTGTGTATTATCCCTGTACTGTGACATCACTGTGTGCATTATCCCTGTACTGTGACATCACTGTGTGTATTATCCCTGTACTGTGACATCACTGTGTGTATTATCCCTGTACTGTGACATCACTGTGTGTATTATCCCTGTACTGTGACATCACTGTGTGTATTATCTCTGTACTGTGACATCACTGTGTGTATTATCCCTGTACTGTGATATCACTGTGTGTATTATCTCTGTACTGTGACATCACAATGTCTGTTATCCCATTACTGTAATTGGTCTATTTTTCAAGAAACAACAACTTTTGAGCATGGGCACTGTATCTTACCCCTATGTAGGAGACCGACACGAGTTGTAACACCAGGCGCAGTGTAACGTGCTGTTCCTGGGAATATAACAACATCCTAATCCTGAATGACTCCTTTATTTGGCTTTCTATGAAAATGACTTTAGTGGTTTTTCTGTGGTTTAGAAAGCAAAGTGTAAGTAGCTTTATGGACAAGGACCATTGTAAGTCACCGTACAGCGCTGTGATATATGTCAGTGCTATATAATCAAGAGCAGACATATTAATAACACAATGGCTAATTGTCTATGGATATAATAGTGTGGAAGTTGTAAAGAAGTTAATGAGTAACAATATACAATGCAGGGCCAGAACTATGAGACATGTACAGGTAGATTACAAGGCTCTCTTGTGGCCCCGCTCGATGGTAATCCAACCTCACGTGTATCCCTCGCGGTGTGCTGTTTCAGAAATCGTTTGGACGCTCTCCAACATTCTCCCATCGCCAGACGTACCAACCTCACAATACTCCCACATTGGTTGTAACTTGTTTGGAAATAGCAGAGCACTGAATAAACAAGCACGTTACAGATTGCAGTGGCATGGCTGAAAAACATGTGCGCTATACCTGAGAAACATCCAACGCTCTGACCCCTGGCACTGCGAAACAAGGCTAGGACTTGTAGAGATGAAATACCTGTGTGCCACGAGGATTTGTCAGGAATCACACCTGTCTCATCTGCATTAATAACCTACCAAGAGTTGTGAAATCCACCTGTACTATCTTGTCCTCTCAAACCCACTGGAACGGAAAATTCTTAAAATAATCTTCATGTTAACAAGAAAGGATCATGTCTGGTAGACCTTAGCTTTGATATAAGAAATTGCAGAAGCAGTGTTATGGATATGGCGGGTGTGGACTCATTGGGTTGAAGAGGATTTGGCTTTGTCTTGACGTGGGAATGAAGTCTAAGCTGGGATTCACATGTCTGAGGTTCTCCCGGGAACTTAATTCTTTCTAAAAACAAATTTGCGGATTAGTGGGTGGCAAACCATCAAAATTTGGGGCAACATGGTGGCTCAGTGGTTAGCATTGTAGCCTTACAGCACTGGAGTCCTGGGTTCGAATCCTGCCAGGAACAACATCTGCAAGGAGTTTGTTCTCCCCGTGTTTGCGTGGATTTCCTCCCATTCTACAATTACATATACTGATAGGAAAAAAAAATGTACATTGTGGTCCCTAAATAAGGCTCACAATCAACAAAAAAAACCCCAAAATGTTGGGTTTGGTTGATCCCAAAGTTTTTCAAAAATTCTTAACAAGGAACTAGTCCACTCAGTGTACAGAAAAGCATTGCTTTGTGCGCATTGACCCTATAAAAACGTCATCGTGTGTGCCCCACATGTGGCAGCCGAAAGAAAATGGAGGCCGGACAGGTCAGTGAGGTCATCTGGTAGAGTTGTGGGGACACCCAACAGAACTGCAAAAGTGAGCACGAGACTCGGCTTATTAAAGGAATTCTACCATTAAAATCTAATTTTTTTCTCACTAACACATAGGAATAGCCTTAAGACAGGCTATTCTTCTCCTACCTTTAGATGTCTCCTCCACGCTCAGTAGAAATCCTGATTTTTGTCGGTATGCAAATGAGTTCTCTCGCAGCACTGAGGGCGGTCCTCAGTGCTCAAACAGCACTGGGGTTGTCCCCAATGCTGCGAGAGAAATCTCATGTAAAAGGCATAATACACTTAATGGTTGCAACACTCAGATGGGGTTTCAATAAACGTAAGATGGTGTTAGTGCCTAAACCCTGCAGAACATATCCGAACAACATATTACACTGAAGAGCGGGGTTCTACCGCAGACTCCTGCTCACCTCACAGGAGTCACACTCTAAGATCAGTGGGTACTCCAGCCTTGCAGCGCTGGAGTCATTGGTTCAGATCCCACCAGGAGCAACATCTGCAAAGAGTTTGTATGTTCTCCCCGTGTTGTATTTCCTCCCATTCTATAAAGACATACTGATAGGAAAAAAAGTACATTGTGATCCCTATATGGGGCTCACAATCTACATTAAAAAAAAAAATCTACGGCTGAAATCACATCTTTGTCAGAGTCTCCATTGTGGACTCTGTCACAGAGACCATTGAAAATCAGCTGGTCAGAGGACTTTTTCGCCACTGATTTCAGTTTCAAAACAGCAGGCACTGGGGGGACCTCATTATAGTCAATGGCGTCTCCCGGGCTCTGTGTATAACTGCTGTTTTATTGGTCCAGCTAGTGGCCCAGCACTAGTGTGACTCTATATCTATATCAATATATCTTTGGAGTGTTGGAGGTGCCCCTACATACTAATTTTGCCCTCTTTTGTGCCACAGCTTCTCCCAAAGTATACTTCTTTGATATATTCTGTTGATCAATATCGTTTGCTATTAAAAGGTTATTTCTCTCTTTTCTGACAATGGAAGGCTGTGTATCATAAATCTTCTCATTTCACTGCACCAGAGGACAGGGGCAATCCATTTACAATGCATAGGAATTCAGAAAGTAGGTCATAGAAGTTTGCCCTAATATGTTGAGGATGACCTGTGGGCAGTGGTGAACCTAGCCTTTCTGCTGCCTGAGGTGGATGACAGAAAGGCGCCCACAATGATATGTGGTATTTATATAAGGGCTATAGGGGCATTATTAATACAAGGTGGGTATTTATATAAGGCTATTAGGGGGATTATTATTACAAGGGGCGGTGGGTATTTATATAAGGGCTATTAGGGGTATTATTAATACAAGGTGGGTATTTAAAATACCCCCCCCATTGTATTAATAATGCCCCTAATAGCCCTTATATAAATAACACCTGTTAATAAATAAAATTACCCCTTAAAATACCCACAACTCGCCTAAAAGAAAAAAAGAAGTTATACTCTCCTACCTGGGAGCCCTTGATGCAGCCGGCGTCTCCTCTTCACTACTCGGGATCACAGAGCGCAGGACGTCTGTGTGTCAGCGTAGGAGGTGCGTAATGTCATCATATCGCGCCTCCTACACAGAGAAGCAGATGTTGTCTGTATACTCTGAGTCTAAAGTCATTGTCTTAGTTTTAACTAGATTGGTGTCTTGCAGACGCCGATCTAGTTAACAGCGCAGCCTGGAGCATTACTATCAGGAGGGGCGGCATATAATAATGGCCTGGGGCATGAGGGAAAGCCAGCACCCCTCCATGCCGCCCCTCCTGATAATGCTGCCTGAGGCCGCTGCCTCACGTCGCTCATTAGAGGTGTGGCCCTGATGGGCACCTGTCACTCCAGCCTCATGTCACAATCACAATGGCTGCTGTCTTGGAGGACCAGAATCACAGAAACACATTCAATTTTTTTTCTGTTTATTTAAAGAATTTTATCAATAAAGAGAAACAATAAAGACAATGAAAACCCAGTGTCAAATCAAGCAATAAAATACACAGAAAGTGTAGAACTAAGTAATACAAAGCAAAAGGCAATTCACACAGACAAAACAATTGACGGCAAGATAGGGTATGACAAGACAGGGGAACAAAAGGGCAGAGAAAGGAAGGGAAAACACTCATACAGGGGGA
Source organism: Leptodactylus fuscus (assembly GCF_031893055.1). Classification (NCBI taxonomy): domain Eukaryota; kingdom Metazoa; phylum Chordata; class Amphibia; order Anura; family Leptodactylidae; genus Leptodactylus; species Leptodactylus fuscus. Next base: position 129,396,166 of record NC_134271.1, read on the forward strand.
GGTCCATATGTTAACCTATCAGAGAGGCTGAGTGGACTGAAATGTGTCATTCAAATCCCCAATAGCATGGAACTTCTCTTCTTCAATATTAAGCAAAGCTGTCAAATACTCCCTAATTCTAGAGTACAACTCCTCAAGTGCTGGGGCGCGGACTGCCGCCAATGCTTGGCTATCAAGCATCTAGCGAAAGTGAGGAGAAGTAACAGTAGGTGCAAGGCATGCTTGCGCAATTTAATGGAAGGGAGATTAAGGAGGTAGGTTCTGGGAGACAGGGGGAGACCGACCCCCAACACTCGTTCCAAAAGGCAGCGGACCTGGCACCAATAAGGCTGGAGTGAATGACAAGTCCAAAAAAATATGTGCAGGAAGGGGTACCCCAACACTAGCAGCAATCTGGGACAGACCTGTCAAAAGAGTGGAGGAGAGCCGGTGTGGTACCAGTGCATCAGGATCTTAAAGAAATTCTCCTTGTGAACAACACATCCCGAAGTCTTAGGTGCCTTGTCCCAAATAAGGGACCAATCAGTGCTCGAGATAGTCTGTCCAAAATAGGTCTCCCATCATTACGCAAAGGAGTATTTAGTAAAAGATCAGGGGTAGGATCCGAGAGAAGGCGATATATATCTAAAATCAACCCCTGCGTTCCAGCACCAGGCTTGCAAAGCCTCTCAAAAAATGTGAGGATAGGTGCTACCGTCCTGGGAATATAGAGGAAGCCAGAAGGGAGATCTGGATATACGTGAACTCACTGGACCCGGTGAGGCCAAACCTAGATCGTAGCTCAGCAAATGGCAAGAGAGTCCGAGTCCTATAACCGATAATATCGGCTAGCCGAAATAGGCCGCCCTCAGCCATGGGTCAGCCACAGGCCGAGTGAGTCCAGGCGGGTAGTTAGGGTGGAGGAGAAAAGTAGAAGAATGCGAGGAAGAGATGGGAAAACCAGTCCCTGGGGCAAGGTGTGGATTGGACCAAATAAGGGAGCTAGAATGTTGTGGGGCCAACCACAATTTCTCTATCTCCATCCACTTGGAGTAGGCGTGGAGAGTGGTCCAGGCTGGAATCCTGCACAATTGGACAGCCCAATAATACAAAATTAAATTGGGAAAGGGAAAGGCCTCCCTGTGCTCTAGAAGTCATCATAAGCTGCTCAGAAATCCTGTGTCTCCCCCCGGGCCCACACAAAAGAAACACATTCAACTTTTACAGTTTAAACACACAAATGAAGCTTAGGACCAGGGGCGTAACTACTGCAGTAGCGGCTGCCACAGGGCCCAGGACATTAGTAGTCCCGGTGAACCTCACAAACACCGCTATCATTATACTCAAGAGTGTCTTTTCAGACCCCCAAGTATAATGATCGGAGGCCCAGGGGAGGTGAAGGCTCCGGAAGGCTTTAGGCTTACTTGGTGATGTCCCAGACATCACCTGGGTCAGGCTTGCATCCTTACTCGTTGCGACGCAGGCTGGCTCAAGTGATGTGTGGTCCACCATTGTAGATCGCCGACATCAACAGGTGGTGCCCTAGAGCATAGGAGAGGTAAGTAACAGTGTTTTTTATGTTTGTATTCTGTCCTGGGTCTCTGATCTCTGGGGTATGAAAATAAACCAGAGTATAATAATTGTTCATGGGTGGTCAATAATGGGGCTTAATACTGTGTGCTGGGGCAACTATGGGGCATAATACTGTGTGCTGGGGCTACTATGGGGCATAATACTGTGTGCTGGGGCTACTATGGAGCATAATACTGTGTGCAGGGGCCACTATGGGACATAATACTGTGTGCAGGGGCAACTATGGGGCATAATACTGTGTGCAGGGGCAACTATGGGGCATAATACTGAGTGCAGGGGCCACTATGGGGTATAATACTGTGTGCAGGGGCCACTAGGGGTATAATACTGTGTGCAGGGGCCACTATGGGCCATAATAGTGTCCGCAGGGGCCATTATGGAGCATAATACTGTGTGCAGGAATGTGGGTTGTGTGTGCGTGCTCAGGAAGACCATGTCAAATGTTCGCGTTGGGGCCCCACCATTCCTGGTTACGACACTGAAGGAAAGCCATTCATATCATCTGAGGTAAAGGACAACGCCACATCCGAGAGTGCCTCATAGGCTACCATGGGGGCCAGCAGAGAGGGCTCCATAGCCATGCTGGCTGCTTCTCTATTTGTAACCCCTTTTTACTCCTCCCTCCACACAGTATTATGCCCGCTTATTGCCCCCACACTGGGACGGGTTTAAACAGTGTGGCCCTGAGCCAGGGAATACATAAAACAACAGTGGCGGGCCTGCTTGTGTCTATTTTGTTGTTTATATTGTTTGTTTGATTTATTTGTATACTATAAATAAAGAACGTATACAAAGAACAAACAACAGTGGCAGCTATGATGACATCACTGGGCAGGTGACATCACAGATTCCACATGACATTACACTAGGTATGGTGGTTGTACACTGCCACCATCTTGGGTCACTTGGTAGCCTGAAGAGGACGTTACGTCCAGGTAGGTGGCTCTTTATTCCAGGCTGAGGCTTCGTTTACACCTGGTATGGCCGGGGTTGCATGCTGCACAGAACTAAACCATTAGCTCCCTAAAATCTTGGTAACGTGAGGTTCCTACTGACCCCAGATGTGGCCCCGAACAACAGAGAGCCACTGTTTCCATGGTAAGATATGTACACGGGCGGACCCTATTGACTATCATGGAGTCCACTGGGTGTCTGTCAGGTGTCTCAGACGTAAACCTCGCCTAAGAAGCCCTTTCTCCTTTCTTGTAGACATTGTCAGGAGGTCCCAGGACTAAGTCCAGAGCCATTGTGAGAAGGGTTACAGGTAATAAATCTGGCTCCATGCTAGCATGTGAAAGATGTTAGACGTCTATGATCTGTCATTACATGTTGTCTGTCTCTTTGTCTTTCTTAATGTTTCTTGTGTGCAGTTCTAATTTTTGGTTCCTCTTTTTTTTACCCTATGTACTGTCGCTTTATCCGGAGACACCTGGACGTCTTATTCATGGTTTGTTCTGTTATTATTATTATTATTATTACAAGGTAGGTATTATCTTAGGGGTTTCCATCCTAAATCCCGGGGCCGCATACGGACACCGGCAGTCACCTTTAAAGAACCATTGAAATGAATAGGTTTTAAAGCTGACCCCTGGCAATCCGTCCCCTGTCCAGTTTTCCCGGGGTTTAGGATGGAAACCCTGGGGCGGACAGCGGTGGTCGTGTGAATGCCCCCTTAGAGAAATTAGGATTGTTTATTTACATGCTGTGCCTCATTTTAGATCCCATAACATAATAATCTTATTTGTTTGTATATTGCACTTGTATAGAGTATAAGAGTTACTATAAGTGAGCGTTAGTGTGGAAGTGGGCAGTTTCCACACGATCCCCTGGTCATGGCCAGCCTGGCTGGGTGACTCCTGTCCTGGGGCTGCATTTCCCGGCTAGCGGTTGTTGGGCGTCCAGCAATGTCAGCGAGTACTGTCAGCCCCACATAGTAATACTGTGTGAATGTTGGAGACACAAATCCCTGACTGTTGTGTGTCTGGGCCCTGGAGTGTCCGAAGTGTGATTGTGTATAAGGGATTCAGACCTTGTGGACATTCTCATAAGTGTCCCAGGGCCGAGTGTGCGAGAATATAAAGAAGGGTCGAATCTCACGGTAGACATCCCCTTCTGTGACAGGCGAGCACTTTGTGTTCTGATAAAGGAACTCTCCAAGAAGAGAGGTGTCATAAGACTTTATCCTGAAACTAATGCCTGCCAGCGCTGTGCAATTGTGATTAATATAATGATGCATTGTATTAGATTGTAAGCTCTTAGGAGCAGGATGTGTATTGTATTAGATTGTAAGCTCTTAGGAGCAGGATGTCTCTTTCTTTCCTTACAGGGTCATCTCTCCAGTACAAATAATAATATACACAGCAATATGCAGCAGGACAGTTTGGATCCAGGGAGATATCCGATCACCACATCTGGGGTCAGGAAGGAATTTTTTGCCCCCCTGAGGTATAACGCTCCGGGGAGTTTGTTTCGCCTTCCTCTGGATCTTTGGGTTGTTGGCTTTTGAGTCAGTGACCCATTTTATAATATATTAAAGGGCCAGTAATAACTTTATTACAATGTTGCTTATTGCTGTTCAATAAAAAAATAAAAAATAATCTATATTGTGTTTTTTGTCTATTGTGTGCAAGGACCACTATGGGACATAATACTGTGTGCAGAGGCTACAATGGGGTATCATACTGTGTGCAGGGGCCACTATGGGGCATAATACTGTGTACAGGGGCTACAATGGGGTATCATACTGTGTATAGCAGCCACTATGGGGCATAATACTGTGTGCAGGAATGTGGTGAGGGAGGGGGGCTCAGTCAGTCGGGGTCTTCGGGGAGGCAGGGCCTATGTCAAAAGTTTACCACGGGGCCCCGCCATTCCTAGATACGCCACTGTTTGGGACATCATTGGGCTGTCTCCTACAATAGTCACTCCACACGGAATGCCAAAATATACAGTACAGCTCTTGACAATCCCTCAGTTCATAGAAAAAATCTAGTGAAATATAAACTTGGACTTCACAGAATGAAAATAAAAATGAATGAGTGACCAGACTGGGCATCTGTAGGATCAATATGGCAGCACCATCACTCTCTGTTGGCCACTCTACATGGGCAGCCCTGGCTTTTGGGCAGAGACGCAGTTTCGACTACTGTGACCCCTATATTTATGCCAACTTTTGTCTAGGTACAGCTCTACCATAGGTCTCCACGTCATAGTGCTTCTTGCATTTGGGTGGATCGGCACAGTACTGTAGGATTATAGATGGAGCCTGAAGGACTGATCTCTTTAGAACATCCGTGGAACATGTTGGCGCTATGTAATCTGAAAATCGACTAAAAATCAATATAAAAAAGAAACAAAGAAGCCCTTCAACTATTAATCCCAGAATCCTTTACTACGCTCTGGATTTACTGCAATAAACAGAGTTTTATGACTTAAGCCATTGGCAAATAGATGAGTATCGCGCTCAATACCGTGTGAATCGACATGACCTCAGAGGCACATTTCATAACTTCTCCTAAATACATATTTGTGTTGCAAAACAGATACGATGGAACGTCTTACAAGATTAGTGTGACTGATTTACAACCCAAGACATGAAGGATTATCAGCTATTGAATAAGGAAATTAAGTCGAACATTTTGATAAGAAAAATAGGACCGAGTAATCAGAGGAGCCGGAGATTTCTACCTCACCCTAGTAACGGCGTACACACGATAGGACACGAATCGTAGGCAACGAGAAGATGAAATAATGGATATGATGAAATATGCAAAGGGTCAACTGGTAATGGCGAGGAGGGCTGGAGGAAATTGGAAGAGGCACCCAAGCCTAACAAAAGGCAACCCAATCATCACAAAGAAACATGTTGATCTCCATAGTTACACAGGGGTTTAGGAAGAAAAAATACATATGTTCTTCAATTTCAGCTACTAATGTTTCCAGGTCTTCAGTATTAGCTCAGTATCAACAATCCTCTTGCTAATATACTGGGTCGTTAATACCGGTAGCCTCATATACGGATGTCTCCCAGCACAGGATGTTTTCTCTACCACCCGTGAAGATGATCTCATTTCTACTGGTGGGATTTTCAACTAAGTATAAAATACCCAATGTCAATTAATGGGATTTGGAGAGTCCTCATGTTAACCGGCGTCTTCTAATCCTTTCATAAATTTAGTGTCTAGATTTTCAACCTTCCCAGCTACATCCTTCCATTGGTATGCTATATGTACGGACTCTAGAAAGTCTAATGGCGAGGGCAGTGGAGGATACAGAGAAGGTAAGAAGAGACTGGTTAGCTCCCCATGTGCATCAATGGACCTTGGTCACTCATGAACCCATCACCAGTTCACTAGATATTCTTGATTGAACAACTTTTGGTAGGTATTAAATATGTATACTGGGAACATCCTACAAGACCTGCCAATTGGTAGATGCTCCAACCTGGAGCATTGTCTAGCTATGGTTAGGATAGCAGATGCAGTTCAGAGCCAAACCGAGAACCAGTACTAGATACACCAATTAAAATGGTCAACACGGCGACATGTGTCCAATAACCCCATCAGGGCCACACCAACTCCAGCCCTACAATGGTGTTCACCAGAGCCCCAGATGGTGGGGATGGACGGCACTGCTGGCATGGGTCAGGAAATGCCAAACACACAGCGCACCACCAATCACAGCAAACCAGACACTGAGATATCTTAACGGCAGATGTTTCGTGTTGCAATGTAGGTCCAGGGATCCAGAAGGATGTGGTGGGTGGTCGGCAGGTGGCAGTAGAGAGTAAATAGTAGTCGTACAGTATACAAAAGGGCAAAGCAATACAGTGGAAATTCCAAAGGGAATGTCAAGAAGGCCCAGTCAATAACAGGAGCGTTAGCGTAGTACAAAATCGTGCTAAGGAAGCAGAGGTCTAGAGGCAAGCCGGGGCCATAAACAGGAGTAAGGCACAGTACAAAATCAGGAGGCAAAGGCAAGGTCAGAGGTCAAGGCAAAGGGTCAGAATACAGGCAAACAGATACAAGAGAACCAGAACGAGAAGTTCTGGAGCCAGAGCCCTCCTTAAATAAGCTCCAGCCCTCCGCTAGGCCGAAACCAGAAGTCCCCCGTTCGACTTAGAAGGAGACCAGAAACCCCCAAAAATCATTGCAGAGGTTCCTGCCTGCCTCCCGAGACCCGGAAGTACAGTGAGGAGAGAGCACAGTGAGGAGAGAGCTGCCCTAGTCTAAATTCAGTACTGTGCAAAGGGGCCACTATGGGGCAAAATACTGTGTACAGGGGCCACTATGGGGCATAATACTGTGTGCAGGGGCCACTAAGGGACATAATACTGTGTGCAGGGGCCACTATGGGGCATAATACTGTGTGCAGGGGCCACTATGGGGCATAATACTGTGTGCAGGGGCCACTATGGGACATAATACTGTGTGCAGGGGCCACTATGGGACAAAATACTGTGTGCAGGGGCCACTATGGGACAAAATACTTTGTGCAGGGGCCACTATGGGGCATAATACTGTGTACAGGGGCCACTATGGGGACATAATAATAATGGGGGCATTATCATGAGATAATCAATAGTATTCACCTATTTTATTATTGAGGCTGGTCAGTGTACTTACCTACCTGTCACCTCTCTGCTTCACCACCAGTGGCGTCTTATGCTCTCTAATGTCCCATGTGTTGTAAATGACACTTTTTAACCTGTCCTTGACACCCTTATGCACATCTATACTATATGGCCATGAATACCATGTCTGGCCACCAGATTTTTTTCTAGTTAGCAGTGAATTAGAACAGAGCAGTCTATTGTTGCAGGTAAATTTGCAAAATTTCAAAAATTCCTGGACATGTTGGAAAAACACTGTTAAAACATTTAGTGGATCCTACTATAGGTAGTAAAAACTCCAGCGGACTTGCCCCCTTTGCCCTTCCTATAATCCAACCTTGCATATTACTATATGGGACATCATGTTGGATCTTTACAAGTTTGAGGTCGAGTTATAAATACGTCAGTAAGAGAATCTGAATGGTTAGTAGGTGACAAAGAACTACAAATACTTTACAAGTCATAGTCTGACACTAATAATATCCAATAATACAGATCATTTATCTAGTAGTTGGGGGTCATCCTACACACTGGAGCAGGGAGCAGAGGAGCAGGATCGCAACGCTCCTGCCGCCAATGACTTCCTGCAGGAGTGAAGTGATGCTGCGGCCCCAGCCTCCCCGGCATCCGCTGTGCTATTCACAGAGGCCCGAAGCTAATGCCTGCAATCAGAATGCACTCTGATTGTGGGCATTAAAATTTAACCTTCTTCCCCCTCAAAGTGTAAAAACACTCCCCATAGCCAGCCCCACTGGCCCCATAAGGTTGCAGGAGCCGCCCTGTTCTGATAACAGCCGGGAGCCTACTGAAGGCTCCCAGGCCTATCATAGTAATATTACTATTGCGGCTAGTCTATGTCCAGCCGCAATAGTAACGTACAGAATCTCCCATAGACTACAATACACTATTTTTCCTGTGCGGAGAACATCAAAATCAAAAGTGCCAAACCGACGTTTTTTTTTTCACTGTTTCGCCTCTGATCTAAATAAAAGCTGATCTAACCAATAGACATTCCCCAAAATGGTATAACTATGGTAAGTCTGGCCCCATCAGATTGTCCATGCAAAATAAAAAACGGTTATCCAGGCGGAGAGGCCGCATATGGACACTGGTGGTTGCTTTACAACCCAGTCAAATGAATGGCCGCCGGCAAGCCGTCGGCTGTCCAGTTTCTCCGGGGTTTAGGATGGAAACCCTGGGGCGGACAGCAACGGTAGTGTAAACCCTCCTTTATAGAAAAGATGGTTAGGGCCTGGAAAGCAAATAAAAAAGCATTAAAGAGTACGCCAAGGGGTAATTGTGCATTAAGAAGACGGGTCGTCTTGTACAGTGAGCATATCCCAAACTCTATATTTTAACTGGAAAAGTAGGGGCTCGTCTTATACGCCCAGCGTCGTCTTATACGGTAGCCATAAACCTGTTGTGCAAAATGTAAGAAGTGTTATCTTACCAAAAGTTAACTAATATTATATATGATGGGAAGTTGCATACAGAATGAGTAGTAATAGGAATCCAATTAGACATGGCAGAAATCTTGTAGAACCTCCGGAGTGATCAAAAGACAATGTAATTAGTATTCCGTATAATGAGTATCCAGAGGGAATAAGACTATACTGGTAATTTACCGTATCAGGCACATTCCTCAGATCATAGTCAATGTAAATCTGCACTGAGCATGTGTCGACATTATCCCGGGGTTATTGAGCTATGTATTAAGTATATGGAATACTAGACAATACATATAGTCAAACATTGAAGCAAATCCATCACATTCTAATATTAAATATGATTATACTATACGGTCTATCTATGGAAATTATAGCAATTGAGGCCATGATAGCAGTAAAAATACTACTTCATTTTTGGCAGCAGTAGAAGGGGTCACTTACAAACCATCTCAATGTCACACTTAGGAGATAATGGGACTTTCCACATAAAAATGCGTGTTCATGTGAAAATGTGGGAGTGTTGATCAGATTAAGACTAGGGCTAACTGGTAACATCGGCTGTACAACATTATTACTAATATACCCCATGGTACCCCAGAGCCCCATTTATTACCTGTGCAGAGGGCTGCGGGGGAGGCCGTAAATCTCATTCCTTTATCTCCTCTGCAGCCACTCTGATGGGAGTCAGTTATGTGACCGAGAATCAAAACACCATCAGGGGAGGCAAAGGAACGAGAGTCCCTGTCCTTCTGACCGTAGTGATCCTAATTACCATAATGGGTCCTGAAACTGATGATTGCTCTGGAATGGTGGGGACTACAGAAAAAAAAATTTAGTTAGTGGAAATGGTGAAAAGTCCTCTTTAAAGGTATTTCCTAACTTCACATCTCCTTGACATCTCCATCTCCAAAAGTATTATCCATGATTCTGGCTACTAAAGCTCTTGGCGATTAACTGCAGGGGAAATATGGTATCACCAGGGGCACCGTGGTAGCAGCTGCCACAGGGCCCAGGACATTAGGGGGCTCAGTGAACCCGACAAACACTGTTATTATTATAGTACAGGGTCTTTTAAGACCCCGGAGTATAATGATCAGAGAGCAACATTAAAAAACACAGTTATTTACCTCTCTTGAGCTCCAGGCGTGCTTCGGGCCTGTTTGGTGAGATCACAGACGAGATGTTGCACTGGCTAGCATCATTATGCATTGCGACACTGGCCTGGGTCAAGTGACGTCTGGTCCATTATCGAACAAGGCGGAGAGTGTGTCGGAGTCAGGGGGAGGTAAGTAACATTGTTTTTTATGTTTGTATTCTCCCCTGGCTCTCCGATCATTATACTCTGAGGTGTGAAAAGACCCCCGAGTATAATAATTGTTCATGGGAAGTTCACAAAAGGTATAATACTGTGTGCAGGGGCCACTATGTGACATAATACTGTGTACAGAGGTCACTATGGGGCATAATATTGTGTGCAGGGGCCACTAAGGGACATAATACTGTGTGCAGGGGCCACTATGAGACATAATACTGTGTGCAGGGACCACTATGGGCATAATACTGTGTGCAGGGGTCACTATGGGGTATGATACTGTGTGCAGGGGCCACTATGGGGGATAATACTGTGTGCAGGGGCCACTATGGGGCATACTACTGTGTGCAGTGGCCACTATGGGACATAATACTGTGTGCAGGGGCCACTATGGGGGATAATACTGTGTGCAGGGGCCACTATGGGGTATAATACTGTGTGCAGCGGCCACTATGGGGCATAATACTGTGTGAAGGGGCCACTATGAGACATAATACTGTGTGCAGGGACCACTATGGGCATAATACTGTGTGCAGGGGCCACTATGGGGTATAGTACTGTGTGTAGGGGCCACTATGGGGCATACCATGTCAAATGTTCACCTTGGGGCCCAGCCATTCCTATTTACGCCACTGTGTATTACATAGAATCCATTCAAATGTGGAGTCCTCTAGAATGGGACTGGCTCTTTGTATTAGCTACCTGCTATGGTAAATAAAGTTAGACCCCCATCCAAGATAGTTATATGCACTAATATGCCATAAGGACAAGGCATTTTTGCTGCATTCTCTCCATTCCCAAATGAATTCCTATGTCAGTGCATAGGCATACTGTATTTCATGTTCCAAGTTACGAAGCTGAGCCTTCTACATCTGTACATTGTTCTTTCCAAGATGTTAAGCAGGAATAAGATTTACAAGCATAACATGTGGAGACAAGTGCTGTCCTTGGGTTCTTCCAATCCTCATTCAACGTGTTAGAAGTTAATGCAATGAGTCTGATAGAAAACCAAATCGTGAACTGTACATTCCATTCTTTTAGAGGGGCGATGGGTGGAGACAGATATTAGGTTCTTAAGCCTGTAGCCGGAAAGCCAGGGCCGCATATGGTCAGACATTTATGAAATACCTTTTTAGGATAAGTGTACATAGAGAGGTATGGAGTAGGTTAAGCTGGCCATACGTTTGAGATAAAAGTTGGCTGAACTCACAGTTCACTTGCTTTCATCTGGAGACACCCTCCCGGCAGTCCCCTGACAGCAGATGTTAGGAGGAAAGAGGGAGTGCCATTTTGGATTGCAACATGTCCAATTATTTGCACCATCATAAGAGATGAGATGTCTAGCAGCGACTTTTCCATCTCCCTAATGAATCTGTAGAAATAGCCATAAAATCAGAAAGTTACTCCTCACCTAAACTTACATCACCCATCACAATGTAGCAACTAAGCTGGCCATACTTCTTACATTAGTGTTGACTGAACCATCCAATCTTGGCGGCCTCCATACTCTCCCTAGATATTGAGGGAGAGAAGACTTGGGCAGTTTCAACATGCCTGATCCTTTAATAAGCAAAAGGATTGTCCCACTGTGTTATCAGCTACACTGGACAGTATGGGGACATGCATGTGTTCTCCCTATGGTAGGGCAGGGGTAAGGGTGGTTGGGTAGTATCACTGTTGACAGCTATCAAATCAAATTGAATCAAATTGGAACGTCCAAATATACATTTGGCATTGCCAAAGCTACGAGAGTGGTTGGGGAGTACAATAGTCCTTGGGGTCTCATTGTCTGTTGAGTATGGCCAGCCTTAGACAGTCCATTACAGAGTAGAACCCCCTACAGACTTTGGTTTGGTTTGCTTTATTTTCTCTGGTCATCTTTCAAAAAGTTCAGCACTTCCCCTTCTCAAAAGACTTTAAGTTGCTGCTGTTTTGGTATCAATACAAACCTCATGAAATAAAATATATAAGATCATGGCACTATGCCATCTGACTAGTCACCAACCAATGTCACAGGTCCACAAAAAAATTGGCACCCAGTTATAAAAGCTGCGGAAATTTCCTACAAAATTGTTTTTAAACATTTACAGAAGCCAAATTTCTATTTAAGATAAGATAAGATAATCCTTTAATAGTCCCACAGTGGGGAAATTTCAGTATGTTACAGCAGCATAGTAATACCGATACAGGATAATACACAGTAATATATTACAGACGTAGACAAACATAAGCTGAGAAGAGAAGATATACTAGGAGTCCATAGCAGCTAAGGAACAGAAGAAAGAAAGAAGGAAGACTTCATAGTCATAATCATTAGTTCTCTGTGCGGAGTGATCTTCGCTTGGTCTGATGTAGATTATACAGCCTGGTCGCGGTTGGAAGGAAGAACCTGCGATAGCTCCTTCTCACACTTGTGGTGAAGCAGACGGTCACTTACAGTGCTGCCAAGTCCCATCAAGGTCCCATACATGGGGTGGGATTTGTTCTCCTGCATGGAGGTCACCACAGACAGTGTCCTTCTGTCACCCACCACCTGTACTGGGTCCAGGGCGCTCCCCAGGACAGAGCTGGCCCTTCTGATCAGCCTGTCAAGTCCATTTCTGTCCCTGGTTGATATACTGCTCCCCCAGCAGGCCACACCAAAAAAGGTGGCTGAAGCAACCACAGAGTTGAAAAGGGCCCTAAGAAGTGGCCTCTGGACTCCGAAGGCCCTCAGCCTCCTGAGCGGATAGAGCCTGCTGTGGCCCTTTCTGTGCAAGGCCTCCAGGTGATCAGCCCAGTCTAGTTTATTGTTGAGGAAGATTTTATATCAGATTGATCTTAAAATTTAAAATATTCATCATAGACGTGATACAACAGTTGGCTCTTCCACTGGAAAACCAAGGCCTACACACGTGCAGACTATATCTTAGCACAATTGTATATAAGACACTCAGCAATAAAATTATTTCATGACAGAGCTTGTAGGACACATTAGAGATCTGGAAAAGTCAACCGTAATGGTTCCACTGCTCTACGTTCACTTGAAGATCCCAAATCCTTGGTGGAAACCTTCATCTTCAGTTGCTGCACTTCTAGAATGCTTCCCAATCCAGTTAGCTAAATCCAGACATTCGAGGTGAACGCAACTCTGGCCCTGGGAGAAGTCAAAAGGACAAAATCCATGACTTGGCAGCTGTCCGGCACGTCATGTTTCTATTTTCTGACCTTGTTTTAAGATACAATTTTGTGAATATAATAAGAAAGACTTTTTCTACAGACTTCACAACTCGGGGACATTTGAGGTCCATGAGAGGTATCACTGTATTGTGTTTTGACTCAAGATGATTGACATAGAAGGTTTCACCCTAAACACTTTGGACATGATGGTGGTATATTCAGAGACTGTCCCATTGTGGTTGACTCTTCAAGGTGATTATGAAATCTGTTTCTCGAGAAGAGCAAAAATAAAATTTGGAATAACAAAAAGTTGTCAACTTTGGTATCGATACAATGTGTTGGTGAAGCAAATGATATGTCGGGAGAATTTTTAGATGAGTCCTTCCTTCTGGGTAATGGAAGGAGAAGTAAAAACTGACTGTATTCATGAGTAAGAGACCGAAATCATGACTTCGATCTCTCTGAACTTATTGTATATAACTTGGCAGTGTGACATTTTTATAGACAAGGAAATAGGTAGAGCCCGGCATGCTGAGGCACAACATGTTCAAAGAGGCCGTTTTGCATATATAAGTTGCTTTTTGGTATTTCCGTAACATTAAAAGCCAATAAAACTTGGTTAAAGATCCTTGACTGCAGACTAGAGATTTACGATATAGAATTATCCAGATATGTACATGGAATCCGCAGGAGGCGGAAAAGAATCTATTACTGTAATATGGATAATTGATACATGCTAAATGAAAGATTCTGAAAGGGTCGGACAAAAACTTGTATATTTAGACATCATACTGTTCTTATGTGGAACCATAATGTGATCGGGAAGTCAATAAACATAACAAACATGGAAACACGGATTGATTCGGGATTGACTTTATACCAATCGCCAAATCATTTGTGCGTTGCTGTTTTTGCACATCTGTAGATAGTCAATTTCTAGGCTGAAGGTACATACTGACTGCATAATGGTTACAAAGGTTTTAGTTGAACGTAGAGATGAGTGAGTAGTATTCGATCGAGTAGGTATTCGATCGAATACTCGGTATTCAAAATACTCGTACTCGATCGAGCACCACTCGATATTCGAATGTAAAAGTTTGATGCAGAACCAGCATTGATTGTCCGAATGCTATACAGTCGGCCAATCAACGCTGGTTCTTCTCCTACCTTTAGAAGTCTTCTCCGTGCAGCTTCTCCGCGGCGTCTTCCAGCTCTGAATTCACTCTGCCAGGCATCGGGCCTGGGCAGAGCCGACCGCGCATGCCCGCTTGTAGTGCGGACATGCGCAGTCGGCTCTGCCCGGGCCCGATGCCTGGCAGAGTGAATTCAGAGCCGGAAGACGCTTCGGGGACGCTGCACGGAGAAGACTGCTCGGAGGATCCAGCCTGACCCTCACTCGTGGACTTGGTAAGTATAATTTGATCGAACGTTGCCTACCCCTGAAACGAGCATTTTCCCCCCATAGACTATAATAGGGTTCGATATTCGATTCGGGTAGTTGAATATTGAGGGGCTACTCGAAACAAATATCGAATCTCGAACATTTTACTGTTCGCTCATCTCTAGTTGAACGTTATGCAAATACAGTGGGTTCTACAGTACCAGCAAAATTAATGAGATTTAGTTTTGTCTTTGTTTCATCCACACAAAAAAATGTGGAGAAAAAACACAGGACTTTTTGATAATGCAACATGTCATGGTTAGCTGTAGAATCACAAGAGTTTTCCCATAATGTGGGGGCAACATGGTGGCTCAGTGGTGAGCGCTGCAGCCTTGCAACACTGGATTCCCGGGTACAAATCCTGCCAAGGACAACATCTGCAAGGAGTTTGTATGTTCTCCCCGTGTTTTCGTGGATTTCCTCCCATACTACAAAGACATACTGATAGGGGAAAATGTACATTGTGAGTCCACGTTGCGGAAATGCAGCTTTTTTGTGGCGGTCTTTTAAGCCAAACCAAGAATGGCTACAAAAGGAATGGGGAATATATAGGACGTTCTTAAAGGGGTATTCCCACGTTGCATACTCACCAGTCTTCACTGCTGTAAAATCTTCTTTCTTCCTGGTTTTTTGCGTCATTTGGTGGGCGGGGTTTCACATGCAACCTGCTGTTTAGCTCTGCCCCAAATTAGTGTGTTGCTCCGCCCACCACATAGCGTGATCCTATGGGGAAGCTGAAGGGCCTGTGATGTCCTCAAAGGTCCTCAAAAAACACTATATGCACAATATTGGACTATGAAGTACAGGCAGGAGCAACTCCATTCTGTGTTACATACAGAGACTGCCTGTCTCTGCCATAATGAACACAATTGCATTAGCTAGCCTGATAACTGGGAGAACAGAAGACGAGTTCAGAAATGAAAGCAGCTCCTCTCCCCTATCTGAGAGCAGGAAGCTAGGTCACGTGGTGCAAACACAGGAATAGCTTGAAACACAGGCTGGATCCCTGCACTTAGCCCCTCCTCCCTCCCCCCTGAGAGCAGCAGATACATCACTTGACTTTTGAGCAGATAAGTCAAGGGCTGTGTCAACAATGAATTGAATAAAGTAAGATAGTGGACAAATAAAGCAGTTCTGCTGAAGCAGTGTATTTAGGAAAAGTCTTACATCCACATTAACAAGCAGTATAGATAGGATCCTTGTGATGGGACAACCCCTTTAAACTTCTACCTTCTGCTCAATCCACTCCTGGCTTTGGTTCAAAAAACGCAGCAAAACCTGCAACAGAAAAAGCTACATTTCCGCAACGTGGGGCCTGAGCTTCGAAGTGGTATTCTCGTCATAGGATAAGGTGTAGGTATCTGATAGTTGGGGGGATCCCACTGCTTAGGAAATGTCTGGACCTTGTTCCATTGAGACAGGCGGCCACATAAAGCTATTTTTGTACCTGGACATGGCTTTCTCCATTCTACTCTACAGATTTGAATCTAAAACGTTGGACAGATGCTCAGCCAATTCTCCGTTCAGACTGTGGCCATCCCCTTTGATAGAACAGAGACCTCTGTCTTCCAGAAAAGTGGACCCACTGGAACCAGTTGCACTAGACGTACGCCAGAATATTAGTTCCCTTGGCCAATTATTTGGAGATGCAACCCCGTCCGCTACCATGATCTGTATCTGTTTTCTAACAACCGTGAAGCTAAAAAGAAGGAAAGTCTTAACGAGCAGCAAAAAGTCCAATAAATTATCAGAGAATTAGATAAGATAAACATAATGTTGTAAGCATCTGGCCCATAAACATGAATGAGCATCATTTTAATGGGCTATAAAAAGCTTTATAAACCAGACGGAGAAACTTGGCGTTGGCGGAGCTAATTATTTTAGTCTTTTAGCCCATTTATTGAGGTATTTATTGCAGAAATGGCACAAAGCTTCAAAGATATTATTTGTGAATACAAAAAAGATGATAAAACTGGAATTTATTAGACTTTTGATAGAAAAACAAGAATAGAAATCATATTCAAAGCCATTGTAGTCTGTAAATTGGTCCCAGACTTTGCGAAGAAATTCACTTTGTACGGCAGCACGTTATTGTTTTCATTAGGGGGTTTCGGCAGTGAGATACATAGAAGAAACCAAGGTTGTGCTACCAAAAAGTCCCACCCAAGCAACTAACTAACTCAAAGATTTGGGTAACTCATTTTAAGTACACCCAATGACAAAAACAGTAATGCACCCAGATAGAAATGTTGGATTGCTGACTTAGGCACATATGGAAAAGATTATATGTGTGACCCTATTAGTTTTGCATAAGAGGACGTAAAAGTGCTTCCCTGCTGCAATATAAAAAGGCTCTCAGAGTCTACTTTTGGGTAGTGTACTTCTAGTTGTATGATTTCTGACTGCTAGAGTTGTCTCTATGATGCACTCAAAGACATTTTGCCCAGTTGATAGATGTATAGAAAGGGTTCATCATTGGACTGAGACAAGTGGGATGGTTGTTTTGACAAATGCCCACTATCTAGGCTGTTCTGACCTAGCCGTTAGGAGAAGCAGTGGTGACGTGAGGGCACACACATGGCGAACAGGCTCCAGATGGGCCCCAGACTAGATAGACCACTAACAGAGTAGATCATTTGATCCATTGACAAGCATGAGGAGATTACACATTTTCTTGGTCCACCATCTAGACACAGGTGGCACCTTAATAATACACCCCTGTCTTTGCCTGGACCATTTCCAGGTCCTTAGCAGAAGGAAATTTGTTGTCAAGGTACCCAGTACATGTCCTGCCATTGTAAGCCAGCCACCATCACCTTCTTTTGAAGTAGTTTTATGAACTCCAACCTGGCCAGCTAGAAACTTGAACTGCATTGTCTTTAATGATGATTCCAAGTTATGGTTGGGATCCAATGGCCATCACCTATGAGTATGGAGATCTAATGGTAAGCGTTTCAATCCTTCCTTTGCTGTGGAGTCACACACTGCCCCAACTGCTGGTGTGATGATCTTGGGAGCCATCATATAGGACACCCCTAATGGTGGTATGACGGACACTAATAGCTCAGCAGTATGTGCAGGACATCCTGCAGACACAGGTTTTGACTCTTGTGGCAGGGTTTTCAGCAGGATAATGCTCACCTACACATAGAAAAGGATCAAAGCAATGTCTTCCAGATTGCAATATTTGTATCAGTAGTGCTATTACAGGTTTGAGGGGATATCGATATCCCCTCAACCCTGTCTAAGCCTCTCACCTCTGCCAGATCAGTCCTCTCTGCGCAAAGCTGACGAGATGCAAGTACATTGAAACAGCTGTCCTTGGCTGAGAAGACTGTATCAGGTATAATCCCAACATCATTGCAAACAAAGGCCTCTGAGAAGGTCGTCATGATGTTAAAGGGAGCGCCCTCTCTAGGTTGCTTGACTGAGACTCTGTCTTCCTAATTACATAATGGAAGATAGACTTGCACATTCTCAGTCAGCGCCCTCTATTGGTGTGCATACTTGAGGCACTGACATCCTAATTACACCATGGAACTCAGATTTGCATATTCTTCCCATAGTGCTATTAGTAAGGGACGCAACATCATGTCCTGAAACGCGTAAGCTGTGGTATCTTCTTCTTTTTTCTTGTTCCTGGAACATGTAAGATGTTTCTTTTTATCCAAGTAAGGGTAAGTTCACACGGCTGCAAAATCACAGCCACAAAATAACACGGCGTATACGATCCTAACTCCCATTGAAATCAATGGGAGCTTTTACGGCGCGCAAAGTCTCACACGCCGTATACGTGCCACATCACGCGGCACGTTACATAGTGTGAACTTACCCTAAGGAAGTAAAAGTTATATTTTATATATATTGGTTTGCTGGACATATTTTTGGTGGATTTTGGATGTTTACTAGCTCCATTCAGTCCTGGGCTTGTTCCGTGCAACCATAGGAGGTCTACATCTGAGCTAGATGCAACGGTTTTCACTTTTGAGATTGCAATACTTCCTTGCCTGATTTATCGACAATGAGCATTTATAGGACAAGCTGGGCCACTATGTAAGCTATGCACGTGCAGGAGCTATAGGAGATGTTCTCTGTGGACAATTTGTCTATCAATGAAGATATGATCAACCTAGTAATATTCTATTTCACTTTAGTTGCTTGCTCTGACTCCTATTAATGAGCTGTAATCTGTAAGTGGGCCTGGAAAAAAAGTGATTTCCCTACACTGCCCCATCAGGGGAAATGAGGTATTGCACATTGCTCATTACAAACTCTTGACTTCATGGGCAAGTTGAGAATTGCTCTTTATAGCTCTTTATAGCTCTAATTAAGAGGTGGGGTCTGTATAAGCGCCCATTTCTATTAGCTCAAAATTCCTTAGTATATTATTAGAATAACAATATTTTTTTTCTACTTTTGCTTGCAATTCATTGCCTCTACTCACAGCTCAATAAAAGGCTGGAATTTGTTTAGCCTTGCAAAATTCTATTTCTAAGAAATGCAAAATTACCCCCAATTTTTTTCAATTTACTAAGGTTGTAGACAAGGAATCCTACCGCCATTTCAGAAGCCATATCGATTTATAATGACTATTTTTATGTTTTATTAGGCCTAGAATATGCCCTCGGACGCTTAAAATAGATCCTATTGGAAACAGTGGAAAGGATAAAAGGCTCCGTGGACAAAATAACAGCCAGTAACAGCCTGTAAATTTTAATGAAGAGTTCACAGGAAAATCTAGCTTCCTTTGAGGTGTATCAGATTCCAAGTCTTCGAAAATGTGTTAAGACTTTACACGGTTATTACTACGAGCAAGTAAAAATATCTAAATTCATCAGGTCTTCAGTGTCTGGACTGACTTTAGAGGTGCTTAGTTTAGGTATTAATTCCTTAATTTACAATTTTTTGATTTTTTTAAATCATTATTTTAACTTTTAATTAATTTTTTTTGCTAATTTTTTTTCATAAATTTTCAATATCTACCAATTGAGCATTTCCAAGTCGAAAATTATCGTGTAAGGCAATTTTTTATTGCTGCTCTTTGCAGGACCACACACAACGTTTGTAATTGAGATCCTTGAGTGCTCAAGATACCCTTCATTCACATCTGCGTTGGTATTTAGGGTTGAGCCGATCTTAACTTTTCAGGATCGATTTTGAAATCCGATTTCCGATCATTTTTCATTCGAACCCGATCTCGATCCTAATTCTGATCCCAATGCAAGTCAATGGGATTTTTTTTACTAATTGGAGATTGGATTTTAAAAACAATCCTATTCACTATACAGCATGGAATCTAACGAACGCTTTAATTGTTAGAGTCCACACTGTGTAGTGAATTTTTTAATCACTAAGTAGCCAGAGTATTTTTTTTAAATCCTCTGGCTACTTAGTCCCCCCTGGTGTCCACTTACCTTCAGAGCTGGCTGGTCCGGTGCCCGGTGTTCTTGTTCTTTGCCTTGCTGTCCCCTGCCTCCCAGGTTAGGAGAATTTGGGCAGGTTAGGAGAGTGTGGGCGGGTACTGGGAGGGGAGATGTCACGTCTCCCCTCCCAGTACCCACCCACACTCTCCTAAGCCACAAGCTCCGCCTTCTTCCTAGCTCTTTAACACTAACCTGGGAGGCAGGGGCAGCGAGGCAAAGAAGAACGAGAACACCGGGCACCGGACCAGCCATCTCTGCAGGTAAGTGGCTACTAGAGATGATAACTAGTCTCCCATTAGAATGAATGGATGCAGCCGGCGCACAGGGGGTTAAGGCTGTGTGCCGCCGGCTTCCATTCACTCCTATGGAACCGCAGCGAGCCTTCACACTGAGTATACACTCCGCTCAGAATGAGCGGAACATATACTCAGTGTGAAGGCTAACATTGTTAGCTTTTCCCACAATGCTTGGCCAGTAGCAAAGTATTGTGGGAAATAATCACTGATCTCGATCCCACCTAAAAAGATCATGTTCGGAATTCCGATCGCGATCATGAAATTTTCTGGTATATTTGAGGTATACTGCCTTGACTTCTGTGAACTTAAAGAAACTCACCAGACATATTCGTCGGAGTTTAGGACTTTGGGCACATGTATAATGAAGTCAAAATCCATTAAGAGCACCCGAAATCAGTAACTTTATATATAGATAATAGACTTGGCAGGCTTTTATAGGGAAATTTGCAATGGTGACCCCCCATATTGTGGTTAGTGTCCCAAATTTAGGGTACATACCAGTCTCCCTTTAAATACACCAAGATAAGGGTTAATATCTAGTGCACATGTCATACTGTGCCTTCATGGCTCATATGTAATCTAATATCTAATAATCTGATATCTAACAATGCTCGGATTTATCAGGCTTTTAACACAAGAACGACGATTTTATTGGACATTTCTCGCCTCCCGGTACATCTGAGTATCATTATACAACATGGTTGTCCAGGTTGACCATTATTAATGCTGTTTACTTTGGCAATACAATGAATACAGAACACGATTGCGCCCTGGGAGATTTCGCTGAGAAAGTCTTGGCACCGACTACAAAGACTAAACTGAAATGAGATTTCCAGCCTTTATAAATAGGTCACTGCGCAACTGGCACCGATGTGAGACAGATATCAGACAGATATTATCCACAGGCAGATAAGATTGCAGCCATATCTGTGCACCGCAGATAATAAACAGGACATAAACAGAAACGGCAAATGAATTAATACCGAGCCACAGCATAAAAGTATATTAAACGCTGATAAAATGATCATTGATGGGACAATAGGTCAGAAATATTTTATAAATGTCCCTATAATTTCACATGTGTGCATTGGTAGTGTAGTGTTTGCAAGAGCTAAGGCAAACAGGAGAAATAAATACAGACCAGCCCAATGTCTGGGAGTGAACTGTGGACATACTTTCTTCAAGTGTTCCACCCTTGCAAACTTCCAGTTCCAGTGGAAAAAAAATTATATAATCTGTTAGTCCTTAAAGGAACACTCGGAGGAAAAATGAGACAGTATCATGTCCCGAGTGGTCCTAGGGGGTGGTGCGTGCCATAGGGATTTTCTCATTTGTGATCTCCAAAACCAGGTATAATACCCTGCCCCCTAAAGTCCTACACTAAGAACAACATAGTGCTTTTGTGTTTTACTTAAGACTAAAATGATGGTAAGTTTTAGTAATGGATATTATTATTAAAAAAATGTTTGTAAATTAGATTCTTGAAGCCCCGCCCCTGAAGAGCCAATATTGATAGTAGTAGTTGTCCTAAAACTAATGGCCTTGAAATGTCCCTTGTCTGGTAGCTAAAATAGGATCAATACCAATGAGAAATTGACCATTGGTTCATATTTTTTTAGATTTCATCCATATATCAAAACAAAAAAGCTGCAAGTGTTGTAAAGTTGGAATGGAGATGTGTCTGTTCTAGAGATTAGCTCAAATCATAGAAAAAATTAGTTGTTTGGATCTTAAAGAAGATTTCCAGTTTGAGGATGACACCCCTAGTGGTTAGTTAAAGAGGACCTTCCATGGGTTTGGGCACAGGCAGTTCCATATACTGCTGGAAAGCCGACAGTGCACTGAATTCGGCACACTGTCGGCTTTCCCGATCTGTGCCCCGGGTGAAGAGCTATCAGTGCCGGTACCATAGCTCTTCACAGTCAGAAGGGCGTTCCTGACAGTCTGTCTGGAATGTCCTTCTGCACAGCAGCGCCTATATCTCTGTACAGTGTGAGTGGGGAGGAACGCCCCCTCCCTCTGGTCACAGTACTCGTTCATAGACAAGTATATAAAACTGCCTGTGCCCAAACCCTTGAAAGGTCCTCTTTAATATGGGGAGCCTCTGTCACCAAAACAGACCAGAGAGCGAGGGCTCTATTGTCTGTGTAATGGTCATACCTTATCATCTCCCATTCACTTGAAACTACCATATTTTAGTGTGAATACAAATTGGTTCTCAAACTCAATATGGAGAATTCATCATCAATTGTGAGACTCACACCACCCCCCTACATGATCCATCTATCAATGTTAACAATGCCACACTTACCCAAGTAGATACTGATGTTGGTCTGAGTAGCTTCAGATCTTTGTACATGTAGTTATATAAATGGCTTAGTCCATCCTTAATGTGGTTTTAATGAAAAAGCAAGGTGTAATTGTGATGTACATTCTGTGGTATTTGATCCTGCACTCGGCACCTTAAGAATAATGTGCACATGGTCTGGGTACTAGCCAAAGTGTAACAGGAAAACACCGCATCACTCTTCTTAGTTCTTTAGAAGGTTCATTGAACTCCATAAAGAGAAAGGTAATTCAGCATTGGTATGTAAGGGGACATTTGCTGGAGGTTGTGAGTTTTGGCCTAAGAAGGATTTTATTTGGTTCACTTCTATGTGTATGTATATCCATATGTAACTTATGGATAAAATCTCTCCCCCACATCTTATTGCCATACTCCAAGTTCTCGCGATATCAACTACGTGTAAGGTTGAGCCGATCTTGAGATTTCAGGATTGATTTTAAAATACGATTTCCGATCATTTTCCAGCCGATCCCGATCGTGAAATTTGCTCGATCACCGATCGGGATCCGATCTTTTCCCATCCCGATCGCTCAACCCTAACTCCATGTCATTTAGTTGTGGTTTGTGATTCCTCCTGATGCACAATGTATGTAAGACAGGAGTAACTCTTATTCTTATATCTTAGTGTCTACACTATCATCTGGATCCTAATAGTAAATCTAGTTCCTATAAATTGGCTTATGTTAGGCTGGAACGTCTTGGCCAAAAATCTCTTTTTCCGGCATGTACTCAATTACCTACCAATACTGAATAACCTTTGTCTTTATTCTTGAGTAGTAAAATAAACCTTCTAAAGAGGAAGGAAGAGTTCTTTGGAATTTCTCTGTTAAACAGGGTGCTCACGCAAGAAAACCAACCTTCACCAGTAAATTGAATAAGGAGGAACTAGAGATGAGCAAATAGTACTCGATTGAGTAGGT
Source organism: Leptodactylus fuscus (assembly GCF_031893055.1). NCBI lineage: Eukaryota > Metazoa > Chordata > Amphibia > Anura > Leptodactylidae > Leptodactylus > Leptodactylus fuscus. Next base: position 129,419,695 of record NC_134271.1, read on the forward strand.
ATTCCATCGAATACTACTGTATTCGAAATACTCGCACTCGATCGAGTACCACTCGCTGTTCGAATGGAAGAGTTCGATGCAGAACCAGCATTGATTGGCCGAATGCTATACAGTCGGCCAATCAACGCTGGTTCTTCTCCTAACTTTAGAAGTCTTCTCCGTGCAGCTTCCCCGCCGCATCTTCCGGCTCTGAATTCACTCTGCCAGGCATCGGGCCTGGGCAGAGCCGACTGTGCATGTCTGCTTGTAGTGCGGGCATGAGCAGTCGGCTCTGCCCGGGCCCGATGCCTGACAGAGTGAATGAAGAGCCGGAAATCGCTGCGGGGACACTGCACGGAGAAGACTTCTCGGAGGATCCAGCCCGACCCTCACTCGTGGACTTGGTAAGTATAATTTGATCGAACGTTGCCTACCCCTGAAACAAGCATTTTCCCCCCATAGACTATAATGGGGTTCGATATTCAATTTGAGTAGTCGAGTATTGAGGGGCTACTCGAAACAAATATTGAATCTCGAACATTTTACTGTTTGCTCATCTCTAGGAGGAACCAAAGGAGAGGTCAGCAAAAATTTGATGATGAGATGAGAATATACTCATATTTTAAACTAAATTAATACAGAAATTGTAATCTAATGTCTTTAAAAGTTTACTGAACCACTTCATAATACAAATGATATTGGATTGATATATTCTTCTTGGTTCAACAGATCCAAGATGACCAGCTTTGAAAATAACATAATTTAGCGATGCTCCGCTACAAGATTTCTATCCTGTATGTGTCTAGATAAGATCACTTTGCGGATGTGTTTTGGATTGAAGCTTGTCAATGGATTTCTTAGAATGTTACCATATTGTATTGACTTTTTGTTTTCATTTTCTCGTAGGCTGCGAATTTTGATCCTGACAACCTACCAGGAAATCTAGATCTTCAAGAACCTACAACATTCTGATGAGCTGTCCAGAGAATAGCTCAAAAGTATCAGAAGTCTTCTTTAAGTCCTTAACCGATCTTAATCATGGGCACATCTGTTGATATAATCCCTCATGATAGACATGGAAATATAGACGGAATACTAGTTGAAGAAGACTTCAGCAAACATGATATTATCAGCATTATATCCCACTCAGGGCCTCCGCGTTGTGAGAAGGTGAGCTCTAGTTTTCTACTCACCTATTGTGTAACCACTCACATGGACATCCACTATGAGATCACCATCTACACATTTACCATTGGCCCCATCATGACAAAAAACAATTTTTTTCTATTATGATAAATAGATGATGTGATGCAACAAGTTTCTCGAAACGTAATGATTACCAGATGGGTCTCTGCCAATAATTCATTTTTATTTGACTCTTGGTCTGAAATTTTTATGAAGTAGCCATGCAAAAATCCAATATTTTTATCTATGACTCTTCGGCTATTTATAATACATTGTGTTATACTGTAATTCATTCCAATTCGGACACAGCAGTTAGCTGGCAAACACAAAGACGTATTAATTGACTACCATGAACCTGGAGAACTCGACAAGTCCTTCATGAATTCAAGATGTTACTTTAATGCTCAAGATGTCCATTGAATATTCCACTAGAACTTCTGCTAACGAAACTAGAACTTCTCTCTGAAATTTGGCATCTAATGTCGGAGCAGAATAAGAAGGCCCCCAATGGACATGAGTCCCCCCAGTATCTTTGATTGATGTGCATGTCCAGTTTTAACTATGTATTTAACCTCTCAGGATAGATATTCTATGCTATAAACTCCATAGGAATGTCTATATTTATTCTCCTGTGGAACACATGGGTCTCCTCTCACCAAAAAAAATGAGCAAATCAATGAGATTAATCTGCTGTCATGACTAACTATGACCAATGACAGCATATTAGGAATGGTGACCAGGTTGTCCTGTGTCTCATTCAGAACCTCTGTGAATACTAACATTGGCTTTCACGTCATCCGAATTCCAGTCTGCCCCGCACTTATTACAGTAAACACTAAAAAATTGTTGGCTCGGGCTCATATAGTCTGTAACAGCAAACACCTGTCTATTTGAAGCTATGTCATATCAGCCGGGGGAAGCCGTATGTGAAGATAATACATAGACTAGGGCTGAGCAAATAAAGGAGAGTTCCAGCTTCAGAAGAAGAGCTGTAAGAAATGTCAAGGGTCTCAAGAAGTGTAAGATAAAGGTAACAAGAAGGGCTAGTCTACTGCATACATGAGGCTATTCATCCTTAAACCCTATTCCAAGGAGACACAACATTTTTGGCTCCATGGACCACCATGTCAGGTTGTGTGACTCCTAAGGGCTCCTTCACACGGCGTAAGCGTTCGGCTCATTCCGAGCCGTACACGCGAGCGCTTCTAAACACTTCCCATTCACTTCAATGGGAGCGCGCGTAAAGCCGGCTTTACGAGCGCTCCCATTGAAGTGAATGGGAAGTGTTTAGAAGCGCTCGCGTGTACGGCTCGGAATGAGCCGAGCGCTTACGCCGTGTGAAGGGGCCCGAAGTGCTACAAATAAAACATAAAGGGGTAATATCAACTGAAACACATATAGCATATCCCTAGTATTTTACAAAGATGTTAGAGAGTTGGGGATTCCATTTCTAAGACCTCTATCAGGAGAAAGGGATTCCGTTGTTTGACCCTTCAGAAAAGAGCAAACATGGTGGACTTTTATGCATACACTTATCTATCAGGTTAGTTTTCCAAGTCTTATAAAATACAATGAAGAGAGTTGTGCACATGAGTGGCTCCTCTCCAGTTCATCTCCAGTTCCAAACCCATCAAACACTTATGGAATTCAGCACTCTTCCTGCATTCCTGGGGAACTCATCTTATCGGAATGCATTGAGAGTCAGAGTTTTGGTTCCCTGAAAATGTGACCTCTGGCAACTCAGAAGGAGGTCACTTTTTCATTGAACCGTAACTCAGACTCTCGATGCTTTCCTAAGGAGCCTAGTTATGCTTTTTGCTGAGATTCAGATAGACAGATTTCTTTAGCAGCTCCGAACCAGGTCACGTAGGGCAACATAAGGCACAACATCTTCAAGTTTTACTTTTCCAGGACCTCACTGAACACCTAAGGGGGTTAAAAAAAAGTGGAACGATTCTTTAAGTTGGATTAACTAGAACTTATACACCATTTTCCAATAAGTATTTGAACACCTGTGGCCCGAGCAGCACGAGCGGCAATTACAGCCTCAACCCTCCGGGGCGTGCTTTCCACAAGTCCTTGTATAACGGCTAGTGGTATTTTATTCCATTTGGCTTGGAGAAGACAGGTAAGTTCTTTCACCGATTTTGGACAGCTGCATCCCTTAGTTCGGTGATCCAACTTGTCCCAGAGGTGCTCAATAGGGTTCAAGTCTGGGCTCTGGGCAGGCCAGTCTAGTCGGTTAACCTGATTGTCACTGTACCAAGCTATGGTAGACCTTGCTACATGACAGCTGGCATTGTCATCCTGGAAGTAACATTAGTCCGACCCTTAGTGTTAGGAAGTCTTAGGAAGCACACTGTTTTCTAAAATAGTGCAATAGGCATAGGCATTGAGTTTACCATGCACCAATAGTCGTAGGCATTGAGTTTACCATGCACTGGGACCAAGGGTCCCAGTCCATACCAGGAGAAACACCCCCAGACCATAACTCCACCTTCGCTGAACTTTACTGGGTATCCAAATACTTATTGGTATCGAGTGTATAAACCCATATTACCCTTTATATTAGTGCCTGTTACATACACTCCATTGTAAAAGCGCCAGCTACACAGTGTAGAACAGGCTCCTACACAACATGGCACTACTTGCCACCATTCTCTGACATGGAACATGCAAGTTCTGCATTCATATCTATCTAAAAGGCTACATCTCTGTATCTTAAGCATGGGGCTATCTTGTGGCAACAGTGTCTTTCTGAAAAATCAAGACACGGACAAGAAATGTGGCCTCCAGGCAACTACAACGTAGGTCTACTCTTGAGCGCCACATTGGCCTGGCAGAGTCGTCTGCTAGGAATATTGTCTTATGAAGTTGGAGCTAAGTTCTATTGCACGATGAGAAAATACACGGACTGATGCTTTTCAATAAAATTCTAATAATGTACCTTAAAGAACGCCGAAGAATAGATGACCGCACCCTTCTTCGTTTACTAGACAGTGCTAAGACCAAAGTTCATCTCTTGCACAATTTTTCTCATTCTTTTCTATTTTTACCATACGTAGCAACAAAGGATTGGAATACAACACACAATTTCCTTCTGGAGGTTGGATTGGATCACGAGGCGCGTTGAGTAAATTTTCCGAATAATTGCTATGGTGCTAGCAAGAGGTATTTTTGTCATCGCCTACCCAATGGCCTATCAGTTCAATAAAACACAATTTGCTACAAGGATTATTTTTAGAATGGACATTTAAGGACTTCCTAGACCAGTAAAGTCACGGTCAAGTTTTTGGAAAGGTTTTGCCCATTGGCTCATCCAGACAATAGAACGTCTCTTCCTACCATTAGTAGTCTGTTTTGCTCCAGACTCGAAAGACATCCAACAGATGCAATAAAAACTATTTTTACATACTTGAACACCTGTTCTCCAAAGTCTAAAATCTTCTGTAGGATCTCTAAATAAGCCATACATCAAAATATGACTCAATCTATCTATACGGACAGCTTGAGTTTGTTTCAGGATTACTGCAAGTCAAGAATCCCATCCATTCTAATACTGTATATAAAGCCAAAGAGAAACACATCATGTTTCCGGTATCGGTGATAAGATCCAGCAGTAAATATATCCGTGATAACGAGTAGACACAGAATAGACATTAGAACATGTTCACACCCTGCTTAATCATGGACCTTTACCTGAAAGTAGAAGTAAACAGCATTAATACTTGATCTAGACTAATAGAGTTGGACTACATATTACCAATATGAAGGGACTATATATGAGAGGACTACACATGGAGGAATTTAGACCTTGAAATATTACAGCATTAGTTGTAATAAAGTTCTTTAACTATCAAGTAACCCCCTAGTGTTTATCTGGAGGCTTGGTGTCGTAGTTTGGCATTTCCGTGTACAATCCATCCAATGTCCAGCGGCTTGCTAGCCTAGTCTCTGGAGTTTAATGGTTTGACGCCCAACTTGTTCCTTGGTTTTCTGATAAAATTTTTAGATGTATAGTAATGCGATTTTTATGGTCTATACACTGAGGAAAACTGGGTTGAGCATATATAGCTGGACTTAATTGCTGTGTTTCCCTGTTAGGTTTTGAGGGTACATACAGTGGAAAGCTGGGTTGAGTGTATATAGCCGGACTTAATTGCTCTGTATCCCTGTTAGGTTTTTGGGGGACACCCCGTGGAAAGCTGGGTTGAATGTATATAGCCGAACTTAATTGCTCTGTACCCCTGTTAGTTTTTGAGGGTACACACAGTGGAAAGCTGAGTTGAGCGTATATAGCCTGACAAGTGCCGTGTATCCCACTTTGGTGTTTGGGGGGACACCCTGTGCAAAGCTGGATTGAGCGTCTATCAACTCCTCTCCCTGCAGTATAGCTCTGAAAAGAGCTGTTGTTGTTCTTCAGTTTTTCCCTGCCTAGCAGAAGCTAATCCCTGTCTAGCCCTCAGCAGATCTATGTCCCTATCTTTCACTGCAAATGTGACAAAGATCATCTCTAGTACTAATATGAGTCAAAACCCAGATACCAAAACCATCAGAGTCTTTAGAGGTGAATGAACCCACAAGAGTCCTGGCGGAAAGTTGAACGAGAGTGAGCCTGCAAGAGGAACAGCGGCAGTGGCACTGAAGAGCACAACTAGGCCATATTTACTGAAAAGGAAGGGCTGTATATTACTGTTATATCTTGTAGTTTGATATTTTGCTATTACTTGGCAGAATTATTTAAACAAATTCGAGACTCTTCTGGATGCAAACACTAGACCATTGCAACGAACCTCACATCTTCTTCAGCAGTTCATCAACAGAATAGTGATTTCCAAGCCGGCTTCTCTCACCTCCTGGGAGCTGGACCTCGGCATTGTCTTATCCCCAGAGGAAGTCCGATCCACTCTTCGCCATTTGCACAGCTTTTCCTCCTGCAGACGTCTCCAAGAGAATCATACAAATTGCTCTCCAGGTGGTACAGGCCTCCAGATTGGCTGTATCACAAGACTCTCGCCTAAGACAATGTATGCTGGTGATGTCGTAACGGCCAACAAACTTATCTTCTTAACTTATCAAGGAACTTATCAAAGGGACTGCCCTTTGCTCTCTTCTTTCTGGTCACACGTAGAAAGGGTGTCCTCCCCATATTTCGTCTTGACTTTAGCTATGATATTTCTGGCACAACCGTCTCCGCAATATCGTTTAATCACTCGCTTACTTGAAGCAGCAAAATCGATTATACCTCTTGGCTGCAAACATCCCCTCCATCTGTGCAGGAATGGGAGGCCAAGGTGCACAAGATTTCCCGCTTCGAGGAACTTTTGAGTTGGTCTAGGAGAACGCACTAGACATTCTTAGCAACATGGTCAAGATGGAGATCCCTTTCTTCAACCTGTTGACTGAGTGTTACGTTCGTGTCTATGCCCAGACCCAGAATCTGGACTGCAGACTGCACCGCTAAGGGAACAAGGGAAGGAGACTTTCCCTGACGCTACGGCGGCTAGCTAGGCCCTGCCTGCAGGTGGTGGTCAAGGCTAGCTGTTCCCAAGCTAGCCTTGGCTCTGACAACTCCTGGCTCTCTAACACGAAGGCCTAGCCGAAAGATAGGGGAAGAGCTAAAGAGAGCTAGGGACTGGGGATACTAAGGTGGTCACCCCTACAGAAACCAAAGTGCAGCTGCAGACAAAACAAACAGGATGGGATGTGCTGGACAACAGACACGCAGCACAACACAATATGCAACAAGAGAATGAGGAGAGGGATAGTGGAGAGGTAAGGAAAGGGTTAAATAAACTGGAACCCAAACCTCACAAATAACCAGATAGTGTCGGGCAAACAGAACTGAAGGACAGGGTAGAGTAGAAGTGTGGAGGGACAAACCAGACTCACACACAAGGCAACACTCACACCACTTCCAAGTCAGCTGAAACTTCCACAAACAATCCTCCTCCCTGAGCCACAAATTCCAGTTGGTTACAACAAAAACCGGCAACTAGTGAAGCCAGCCCTCTGCCTTATACAGGCCCCAGAATCGTCCCATAGGATAATGGTAACAACCAACACCTGAGGCTCAATCCAAAAAACCTCAAGTAAATTCTGAAGGCGGATACTCAATGCCCAAACAGATGGCCTAATGGCAAGGAAACAACCAGAAGACCCCAGACCACCGGATCCAAACCCCACCAGAAAAACACACAATTTTTATGCAAGTCTTCATGTCGTGACACTGAGCTGCTGCAGATGTTCTCCGCTTATCTACATCTTTCTTTTTCTTTGGCTGCTCTCCTCCTCTTTCCGTTTTCTTCTCCCTCTTCTTCTTTCTTTCCTTCTTCTCTTCACTTTCTACTTCTTCTCTTCTTTTCTTCGCCTTCTTTTCTAATTCTTCTCCCTCTCCTTCTCTTTTCCTTCCTCTTCTTCTCCTCTTCCACCCCTTCCCCCTCTCTCTTTCTCCATATGTAACTGGACTAACCTTTCCTTTCCCCCTTCCCTTTCTCTCCCTCTCCCTAGCGCCACTCCCTTCCCCCCTTCGTTGTCCTTATCGTTACTTGTTGTCTTGTGTTGTGTCTCTTTAACCTACTCTTTTATAGTAATGGGACCACAGGATATATGGACTCCTTCTATTTCTATACTTTCCTTTGCGATGGAGCAAGGATTCTATGTGCATGGACTTTACCATTCCAAGTATGTGTGCCCCCAATTTTGGACTATTTTAGACCATTCTAGACTATTTGTAGAGACAGTCATTACCACTGTCCATTCTGTTGTGATTGACATTCCAATTTTTCTTCTTGCATTTATTGAAAATAATAAAAACTTAGTATAAAAAAAAAATAATAATTTGGATGTGGCTTTCCAGTACTACGGAACAAAATCCAACTTTTTTGTTGGTTCACTAGGATAGTGTTACTCAACGTTCTTTTATTATGCAATTCAACATTTTAGACATCTAAAATCTTACCGCAGCCAAAGCAAGGAACAAACTACGATGACTGTGCCCATAAGAATGGCTAGGTCTGTAGTTATTTTTGGATGAACCATGAAAAAAAGGTTCCACTGTCTGACAGGGACAAAATGTATTTATGAGAAAGTCAATTAATAGGAAACCGCATTGTATTGTACTAGTTTGTTTTTTTTCACTGGCAATATTTTTGTAGCATTAGTGTTCTTTATTCACCAATTAACAAGTCCTTGTGGTAACACACAAACAATCCCTGGAAGGTCAGGACGATTGGAGAAAGTAGCATATGGTCGGCATATTGTGAGACTAAACAATTACATGGAAACTTGTGAAGACTCATCAACCCCATTAACATTTACTCTATCACAGTTGTTTCTGGAACACTTGGATACATTTCTAATGTTTTCAGAAGAGAGTCCAATCTAGAAATCTGAACTTGAAAGTTGTAAAAATGAATGTATAAATAATAAAAAACATATTTGAAAATACTAAATTATCCATCTTTGGTATTCTGACACTGTAAAAGTAACAATTACGTCTCGTAGGAAAAAAACTCAAACAGGTGGAAAAAGAGAATGACTTCTGTATACTAGTTATTAGTAAGCTCAATGTCAAGCAGCATATAAGACCCCTCCCTCCTGAGTTAAGTGCCGGCTAATTAGTTTGCTACTGCTAGTTTTACTTCCATTTTGTGACTACCTGTTTGATTACTGACCCCAGGCTTGCTCCTTGGAGTGCCCTTTTGCTTCATGATTCTGCTTTGACATTCCCGACTGGATTTATGACCAGTCACATATTGCTCATACATCCTCCCTTGGTTTTTTGACCCTGCTGGTGAACTTTGTGTTGGTTTCTGCAGCTGGGCATTTATTATTAGTACATGTATCTGTTTCTTGACAAGATCCAGCGCAAGTCCATCTTTCTTTGCGGCAAGCTCTGGTGAAGACATCTGGGGTCTGTCTTGGCTCACAGAGGTGTGCTAGTTGTAGATAGCAATCTCTAACAATATATAGCTATAATATATAACTAAGGGCGGGTTCACACCTGCATCTATTCTCCGCTTTGTGGGTTTCCATCTTCTGCCCGGGAAACCCTGACAAGAGACTGAAACCCGGCAGTCAGTGTCCGCTCGTGAGCGCCCATGAGCATCTTCTAGTCTGTATGGCAAAACCGGTTTTTTTTTTTAACCGGATACAAAGTCCTGCATGTCCGACTTTGTGTCCGGTTAAAAAAAAAAAACAGTTTCGCCGCGGAGAGCAGAAGACGCTCACGGGCGGACACTTGGCAAACCCTTTCAAATGAATGGGTTTGAAAACTGACTGCCGGTTTCCGTCTCCTGTCCAGTTTCTTGGGCAGAAGATGGAAACCTGCAAAGCGGAGACCGGGCGCAGATGTGAACCCGCCGTTCTTTACAGTATGAGTAGTGAAACTTGGGAATGCTTAGTAGCGTGTTAGTAATTGCAATAAGGCGAGGTTCACACTTGTGCTTGCATTCCATTTGGGGATGCCACCCCTTAATGCAGAGAGAATCCACATATTTTGGGCGGAATAAACGGGCAGACCCCATTATAATCTATGGTGTCCTTGGGTTTCTGCAGGTAACCACTTTTTAAGCAGATTGGGTTTCCGTTTTTTGGGTCCCCAAGAGTGAACCTAGCATAATAATGACATCATTGACGCCAGGACTAGTCATTTACCTTAGACATTTAACAAAAAGTTAAAAAAATTTGCCCCTGTAGGGCAAATACAATCACTCAGCTTCATATCAAACTAGGGTGGAAAGAGTAAAATTGGCAAACATATCTTTCTATAACTTGTGTATCCACGTAAGGATCCATGCATATCACACTTCGAAACTATACAGCAGTGCATATCAATATACAATTCACCCCCAGTGCCTGACATCTATTGGGTGTCAAAAAAAATAGAAAAAGCTAAAAAAAAATTAAGTAGAATATTATGATTTTCAGAAGGGCACATGGAATTGGCATGCAGCCATATTCCGGCACCATCTGGAAAAGCCTCTCCTAAAAGAAGAAAACAAGTAAATACCTACAAGTGGAATATGAATAAGAGATGTCATTTCACTCCGAGATACATGCCAAATTGTCTTCTTAGTCAGCGGCCGTGAAGAATTGTTGATTACAAGCATTTGATTCATCCAGAGTCATTCTAGGCAGTTTGCCACAACTGGATGTCATCTGAAGCACTATGTAGTCACGCTTCATATCAAGAACACCCTCAGTCCTATGGTTTCTTCTCAGCAGGATTCTATTGCTTTCTCAAGTATCGGTCAGCTTATATTATCTGTATCATTCGGTCATCAATCCTATATCATCCGCTAAAAAGCAAGAGGAGGAATTCTACTGTCATAGTAAGGATGAATAGTCTATCATGGCCAAACTATAAACCTACCATGTTGATCGGGAGGAGGTAGACACAAAGTGCCCGATCCTTCCCAGCTCCAAATATGGCAATTGGACTAAATCTCCATCTTTCACACCTGTAGAACAGTTAGGACTATATGGATGACTTGTAATGTATAGTTCAGGATAGTACCTACTGTATCTGTCCATTGTCCAGAAATAGAAAATCACTAACGTTACCTCAGTGACCGGATTGGATTGCCCATTTGGTGATAACCTTATAAAGCTACTGTCCTTCAAATTGCTTGAGTAATACACCTACAATTGGTGGCCACCTGAACATTGCATTCATGTATGCTTGAGGAACAGCTCATTGCAAAACTAGGGGTACCCCTTTCTTGTTGTCCATCCTACTGGGATGGGTATCCACGAGATCTTGGTACTGATATTGGGCAATAAGGTCAATTGCAATTTAGTGTTTTGGAGCTTGAGAAGTTTCCTGTGCACCTTATTGAAGGTCTTCTACCTTTAGACCTCACTATGTCCCTGAGGACTGAGATGGGACAGTTGCCATGAGCATGAGCATGCAAGTGACTGTAGTAGCCTAAACATCTAAGTGCAAAATTATAGGTATCAGTATGGACTTGCTACTCCTTTAGCTGTTATGTCAGTCTTTCCAATCCATTTTGGAATAGAGCTTCAGAGATGTGGACCACAGTCAGTGTAGTAAACCACTGCTAGCTCTGGAATCTTTCAGGAGATTTACACTTTCCAAACCCCGGCAAAATGATACCTAACCAGGCTCCCTATGGTAAAAAGAAGAAAATGTTTGTTTTTGTACCATGTTAGCCAGTGTGTATGAAATTAGAGATGAGCGAACACTGTTTGGATCAGCCGTTCCGAACAGCACGCTCCCATAGAAATGAATGGATGTAGCCGACACGGCAACCGGCCGCCGGCAAAGTGTACGTCACAGGTGCTTCCATTCATTTCTATGGGAGCGTGCTGTTCGGAATGGCTGATCCGAACAGTCTTCGCTCATCTCCATATGAAATACTAGCTTTTACCCGCGACTTCGTCTGCGGTGAGTTGAGTATTGGGCGGACACAGACGTGTGAAACTGTAAAAGTGCTTTAAAAAGTTTGGTGGGCTAGCAAATGTGATTTGATGTGTTATATTGTGTATGTTGTGATACAGACAATGTGATGTGTTATACAGCCTGTGTACAGGAGTATATATGTATGAGGTACTGTATATAGCAGTGATAGGAGATACATGTAATATATAGTATATACAGCCTGTGTACAGGAGTATATATGTATGAGGTACTGTATATAGCAGTGATAGGAGATACATGTAATATATAGTATATACAGCCTGTGTACAGCAGTATATATGTATCAGGTACTGTATATAGCAGTGATAGGAGATACATGTAATATATAGTATATACAGCCTGTGTACAGGAGTATATATGTATCAGGTACTGTATATAGCAGTGATAGGAGATACATGTAATATATAGTATATACAGCCTGTGTACAGGAGTATATATGTATCAGGCACTGTATATAGCAGTGATAGGTAATACATGTAATTATATAGTATATACAGCCTGTGTACAGGAGTATATATGTATCAGGCACTGTATATAGCAGTGATAGGAGATACATGTAATTACAATGTGATGTGTTATATAGTGGAAAGCTATATGTAAATGTGAGTGAGTAAGTAGGCTACTCCTGAGGTGACAGTAAGGAGTGTGCAGGCAGGTTGAGGCAGGAAATGCCAGGCAGTGTGTGTGAGTCTATAGCTGGGGCTAGGAGTCCTGCTTTTGTGAGTCTCCTGCTAGGAAGCCATGTTGTTTAGTGGCACCAAAAGTAGCCTGTGACTCAATCCTAAGGGAAAACTATGTTTGTGGAAAATTGCACGCAAATCCATGCAGGCGTTTTAGCGTGATTGAGGAACAAACATCCAAACTCACAAACATCCAAACACACAAACTTTCACATTTATAATATTAGTAGGATAAAAAAAATAAATCAAAAAACTTTTTTAATGGCTATCTCATAATGATGACAGAATATAACGTTTTGAAGATCTTTGGCTTCTTCTTCAGATATAACTAAGAACAATTTCTGAAGGCTGCATATTTATGTACAACAGGACACATAGGGATAGGATTTCCGGAGGGAGGGGGATGAGGAGAAGAGAATGGACCTTCCCATGCCAAAACATTTCGGCAATGAAGATCATAATATCACCAATGACATGAAAATTTAGATTTTAAGAGGGAATTTTAAATCCAAGAAGAACAGACAGATTTATGAGTACAAGAGCATGACCCTATTTAACACTCTGGAGAATGGAATGAATGTCTCACATGGGTTCATGTCATGCTATAGAAATCACTGAACTAAGACAGCCATAAAGATAAGAACCTGGGAACTGTGAATTGGTTACATGTTTATGCTAATAAGCCTCTTCTCCTCATCCCCCTCCCTCCTGAAATCCTATCCCTATGTGTCCAGTTGTACATAAATATGTAGCCTTCAGAAATTGTTCTTAGTTATATCTGAAGAAGAAGCCAAAGAGCTTTGAAACATCATATTCTGTCATCTTTATGAGTTAGCCAAAAAAGGTAAAGGTATCACCTACTGAAGACTCTCAAGTTTTTTTGTATTTTTTTATATTTCAGGCTCCCTAGTTACATACAACGGCATTTTCTCCCCACTGGCTTGGATAGATATATGAAATCCATATGTTTAGGACTGTATGAATCCTAACAAGTTCCCTTTAAGATACGTAGCCCACGCTATGACTGTATCGGAGTAGTATTTATCTTCCACCAAGCTTTATCGATGGTATTATACAGTATATTCATGAAGAGTATTTCTCTTTGTCCCCCACTCTGGACTAAGTGTAGTAGTCTCTAAGAGTCTCTAATGGGCAACCTGTTCTTCAACGATGGACGCCCACTTGGGTGCTCTTCAAACATATTACTTATTCCAAATATGTGGACCCCATTAAAATGTCCAAGCCACAGTGACCTTCATTCTACTTCGCCTGTACTCCATCCTATATATGTCCATTAATGGGTATTCAAGGTGACCAAACTGGTCTTAGCGTTAATGTGTGAGACCCAAGCTGTAGGTAGTAGACACTGTCGCCAGGGCTCTTACTATAGTACCACACATACTGTGCAGCCTTGATGACCACCAAACCTTTCTTATAGAAGAAAATGTTGGCCGTTAAATAAAGACAAATAGACAATCTTCTAAAGGAATTAGTGCATCAAAACTAGGTCAGAAGTAACAAGACTGTTACATAACCCGCCATACCCAAAACCAATGAAGCCACACATTAACTATTGTGAACCTCTCTTGCTTAGTGTCCCCCCAGCATTCATCCATTTGCAGCAATGTGAAGAGTGATTCAATGGACCATATCACATTCCTCTACGGCTCAAGACGCTATTGTGTGTGTGCAGGGCACCACTGGATGCCATGACAAGCATCATCAGGTTTCATTTGTGTTTTATGAAGTCCCATTTTACCAGGATATTCAGTGTTGGTATGTACAAAACCCTTGTGTCCCCTGTGACATGAGCTCATGGGAATTCACTTGTCAAGCATTTAGATCCTTGTTGCCTGCTGTTCTCTGCAGACATGAACTTCATTGCTCCATCCCCAATAGACTGATGGATTCTCACATTATAATGTACTGGTCTGGAAATTTACGAACAATGAAGATGGCCTTCAATATGCTAAGAGTAGGTAAGATATTGAGGCTAAAAATGAAAAGGGTTTTCTCGTCCTTAAAAATTTTATCCCAAACACATCAGACAAGAATTGTCTAATAAAAGTGGCCTGGGTCGCAAATCTATCCATAATCTGCGACCCAGTGATTCTTGGGAAGCCACCAGTCTGCTTGTCTCCACATTTCCCCATTTGCCAAGTGGATTATACTCTTTTTCACACCTTCAGTCCAACAATCGAAGAGCGCAAACCCAAAAAAAACACCAAAGTCACGTTCACTGATGGAGGCTGAGTAAAAAGAACCAGGCTGGGGGCTATGGTGACCCTTAAGGGTCAATGGAAGGGGCACAGATCCTTCGCATGCCAAGTATTATGTTTCCGCTCAGTGTCTATGTTTTTGTATTACACCTATATTGGGTGGGTTTCCTGTTTTTTATGTGACGCTGGTGGTTGTGATATTGGATACTCAATGATACTGGTATAGTGTATGGTCGTGTTATTGTCCTAATAGGCCACATGCTATGGAGTAAATGCTCTGGTAAAGCACATGTTGTAGTAGCCTTCCTATGTGTATTTTGACTCTCCTCTAGGGTTGAGCGATCGGTATCGGAAAAGATCCGATCCCGATCTTTTCCGGCGGGATCGAGGTCAGAGGTTATCAAGGTTATCTCAAAATCGGCTCAATCTATATTATGAGTAGGGTTGAGCGGTCGGGATTGGGAAAGATCGGATCCCGATCGGCAATTGAGCAAATTTCATGATCGCGATCGGCTGGAAAATGATTGGAAATCGGATTTTAAAATCGATCCTGAAATCTCAAGATCGGCTCAACCCTACTCTCCTCCAAAGATAAAAATCTGTAGATGCCGTGATCAACAACTGGGCCCCAATACAAAATCCATACCAGGATCCCGACCTACGGTAGTGCCAAGTACCATCTATAACGTTGATGTTTTCTATGTAGAAGAATTGTCTTTTGACCCTCTCTGGCACCAGGGTCAAGATACAACTACTATCTCTTCATCCCCATAGCCAAACCTTTGACCCTTAATCCTGCCTGTGACATATGCCCTAGGTGGTCAACAATGATCTTTTTTGGCTTCTGTACCAAAAACTAACTCTATAAGGTTGAGTGCACAATATATATTTTAGGCCTCATCTTTGGCTAGTTTAGCAATTCCATCAAGAACTATTTGTCTTCCAACCATGTCCACTTTTGACGTAAGAAAACAATGTAGGCAGTGAAATGTGATCATAGATATGTTGCTACCTGTCCCATAATATATCCTTTTACGTAGGTGGGATATACTGTACGTGGTGATATATGTGACTCAGATATTTCGAGAATCCTCCCAAACACTTAAGAAACATTATGGATTATGAAGAAGGGCATAGGAAGATAGATAGACATCTATAGAGAAGATAGATGATCCAGTACAAGCACAGGCATATTCCTGTCTAGTATATCCTGCGGAATCCCCATATAGAGCACCTGCACCAATACGGAGATTCCCCATGGACATCTGATATGTTATCAGTTACTCCTACTGTACTATGGAGCTAAGGAGCAGGGCTAGGTTAGGGAAGCCTCTAGGCAAAATATTTGGTGAGAGGCCTATAGCTCACCTCTGGGACCCAAACGCCATATATGTAACTGGTGGTTTACAGATTGGAAACAGAGGGAGGTTATTCATAATATACAGTCCAGTCCTATTAATGTGACCAGCGCCTACTTTTGACGTCAACGTTAAATAACCAATGGCAGAAGGCGTGTGTCATCAGCCATCTGGGTGCACTCATCATTGTGGAAGGCACGATGGATCAACACAAGTATGCATCTATCCTTGTGGACCATGTTCACCACTACATGCGAAATGTTTTTCCTCAGGATGATGGCATCTACCAGCAGGACAATGCCACGTGTCATAAATGAAATGTCCTCTATAAGAGGGGAATAGACGCTCGCAATAAGGATATCGTTTGGCATTTTTACAAGTCACTTATTGAAACACTGTGCACAATTTGGAGCACCCGCCTTTGCACCGTACTTGGTACTATGACAGGTTGACTTGATGGACTTGTCTCATCCAATCTTATCAACTACAGTGTTGGCCAAAAGTATTGGCACCCCTGCAATTCTGTCAGATAATACTCAGTTTCTTCCAGAAAATGATTGCAAGCACAAACTCTTTGGTATTAATATCTTCATTTATTTTGCATGCAATGAAAAAACACAAAAGAGAATGAAAAAAAAGTCAAATCATTGATCATTTTACACAAAACTCCAAGAATGGGCCGGACAGAAGTATTGGCGCCCTCAGCCTAATACTTGGTAGCACAACCTTTAGACACAATAACTGCGCACAACCGCTTCCGGTAACCAGCAATGAGTTTCTTACAAGGCTCTGCTGGAATTTTAGACCATTCTACTTTGGCAAACTGCTCCAGGTCCCTGAGATGTGAAGGGGGCCTTCTCCAAACTGCCACCAAGAGATCTCTCCACAGGTGTTCTATGGGATTCAGGTCTGGACTCATTGCTGCCACTTTACAAGTCTCCAGTGCTTTCTCTCACCACCATTTTCTAGTGCTGGCCTGAAGTGTGTTTTTGGTCATTGTCCTGCTGGAAGACCCCTGACCTCTGAAGGAGACCCAGCTTTCTCACACTGGGCCCTACATTATGCTGCACAATGTGTTGGTAGTCTCCAGACTTCATAATGCCATGCACATGGTCAAGCAGTCCAGTGCCAGAGGCAGCAAAGCAACCCCAAAACATCAGGGAACCTCCGCCATGTCTGACTGTAGGGACCGTGTTCTTTTCTTTGAAGGCTTCTTTTTTTCCTGTAAACTCTATGTTGATGCCTTTTCCTACTTTTGTCTCATCTGACCAGAGAACATTCTTCCAAAACGTTTTTGGCTTTCTCAGGTAAGTTTTGGCAAACTCCAGCCTGGCTTTTTTATGTCTCTGGGTAAGAAGTGGGGTCTTCCTGGGTCTCCTACCATACAGTCCCTTTTCATTCAGACACCGGGGTACGGTCCCCTCGGACTGCAGGGCAGCTTGGACTTGTTTGGATGTTAGTCGAGGTTCTTTATCCACCACCCGCACAATCTTGCGTTGAAATCTCTCGTCAATTTTTCTTTTCCGTCCACATCTAGGGAGGTTAGCCACAGTGCCATGGGCTTTAAACTTCTTGATGACACTGCACACGGTAGACACAGGAACATTCAGGTCTTTGGAGATGGACTTGTAGCCTTGAGATTGCTCATGCTTCCTCACAATTTTGCTTCTCAAGTCCTCAGACAGTTCTTTGGTCTTCTTTCTTTTCTCCATGCTCAATGTGGTCACACAAGGACACAGGACAGAGGTTGAGTCAACTTTAATCCATTTCAACATTAGACACGACTATTGTGATTCTTCTGTTCTTTATATTTTATATGGTTGGAATCACCGCTATGACAATCTACCTGTCACCAGATAACCTGCGGATTCAGCGTATT